>NC_055978.1:15689461-15731961 GCF_018492685.1 Alosa sapidissima | reverse complement strand
ATCTGACAGACAGAGAGAGGATTCTAGAAGGAGTGTGGGGTGTTTCAGCACACTCGATGCCAACCAAGCTCAGGGCATCTGACAGACAGAGAGAGAATCTCCCCCACCCTCTGCTCGTTGCTCACTCACTCACCCCGGCCGGAGCCACGGCAACCTCCCCTTCCACTGCCTCCATCTCCCCCAGCGGTGGCGGCCTGCGGTAGGGCTCCGTGATGACGGGCTCCTTGCGGGGGCTGCGCCCCGACCTGCCATGCATGTTTCTCTCCTCTTCCCCCCCCCCCCCACCCCGCAAAAAAAAGCCGCTGTTGCTGTCAGGGTCCTCTCTCTCTCCACACAACTCCACTCCACTCCACTCCAGCTGCAAGCGAGCAGCAACTCGGTTGGTTCCCCTACAGTCAGGTCCACACTGGCTGGTGCTCCTGAGTGACTCGTTGAAGTCCCCCCTGTGGTGTGTGTGCCTTGGTGCGGGAGAAGTCAGCAAGCAGCCTGAGTTATGGTGTTGAGTACTGGAGGAGCCTACATGCCTAGAGGAACTTCTCTGCCTTTTTCCGTTTCTTGCTTTTTCCTCCTTCTCCCTCTCTCTCCTTCACTCCCTCTGTTTCTCTCACTCTTTCTCTCTCTAAAAGTTTCACTGTGGAGGGAGCTGCTTCAATAGCAACACTGAGTTGCAGCCCCTCCTGTCTCTCCCTCTCTCTCTCTCCCTCTCTCTTTCTCTCTCTCTCTCTGTTTCTCCCTTTTTCTCATGCACACTCACACACACTGTCACTCTGTGGGATAAGCAGGCCCCTCCTACACACAGCTGTTCAGAGCTGGAGGGGAGGTGTGTGTGAGTGTGCGTGTGTGACTGTGAAGGCGTGGGTGTATGTGTGTGTGTGTGTGTGTGTGTGTGTGTGTGTGTATGTCAGATTCTTCCAGTTTAAGTCTTATGTCATGCCTCTCCACTGTCTCTCCCAACTCCTCCACTTCTTCAGACAGTCCACCTGCTGCTCTCAGATGAAAAGAGGAGAGAAGAGAGAGAGAGAGAGTGAGAGAGTGAGAGTCAGGGACAGGAGAGGGAAAGGAAGGATATGAGAATAGGGAAGAGGAGGGGGAAGGAGAGGGGGAACAGAGCAGATCAGGATAAGAGAAAGAACAGAGAAACGAGGAGGAAAGGGAGGAAAACTAGGGAATGAGAGATGAGGGAACATAAAAAAGAGTAGGAGGACAAGATAAAAAAGAAGGGAGAGAAGAGGAGGAAAAAACAGTTTTGCTGGTAAGTCCAATTTGCAGGAAGTCACCCGTGCTGAGCTTACCACAACAATGCAGCGTTGACACATTAGCCAAGCTCATTAGGGCTACTGCACGCACGCACACACACACACACACACACACACAAACACAAACACACACATACACACACACACACACACACACAAACACAAACACACACATACACACACATACACACACACACACATACACACACACACACACACACACACACACACACACACACACACACACACACACTTTTGATAGAGGCCAGAGGGCAAACCATTCACTTAATATGAGCTGGCTAGTTCTAATGGCATTTACTGCTTCACTACACTCTGCCCTCCATAACATAAAATAAAACAAATTAAAATAAAATACGAGACCAAAGAACTATCTGAGGACCAAAAATGCATTCCAGCTTATATGACTGCCTCGTGGAAGAAGTGTCCTTTGACATTTCATTTGTAGCTATTCCTCTTTCAGGCAGGCAGCACCATGATGACGGACACAGGTTCTGCAATAATAAACTGCCAGGCATTTAGGGAGAAGGATCCGGGAAAGCCATTTGGGGCCGTTCACTCTCAACTGAGTCTTATAAAGGAGTGTGAACAGACGCACCTAAACTGTTTCCCATAACACATCTGGTTGTGTGACTGCAGTGCGTTTTTGTTCTTTCCACAGAAAAGCTGTCTGTGGTGTGCCATGAAATTCCTTTTGATCGCAAGACAGAAGGCAGAGTTTATTTTGTGCGCTGTGCTTGTGACAAAGATACAGCTGGATCCACAAAGCAGGATGCTTTTTTTATTTTTATTTGTTTGAGAAACTTCCAGAAGTTGACATTTTGAGTTGTTATGCCCTTTTTAATTCTCTTTTATCTTTTTTTTGCTGGGTGTCTTGGATTTATGAGTCTCTTAGATGTTTGGCAAAATCTAGTCCTTTTACGCACAGCAAGCTTATGCCAGGTGGAAGATAAACACACTGGCACATACATACACTGCCAGTTCGCATACACTCGTATACACACAAACACATACACACACACACACACACACACACACTCTCTCTCTCTCTCTCTCTCTCTCTCTCCTTATCTCCTCCGTGCCTTTAGGGATCTAGAACATCCCCCGCTGTTTGTCAACAGCACCCCACCCCCCTGACAGTGATTTCCTGAAAGGTCAGTAGACAATCAAATGTTCCGTCCGTCTGCCCCACTCTGTCTCTTTGTTGTTTCCAACAGCAGAATGGTATTTGATGATATTTCATATTTTCACCAGACACTGCAGACCTGCAGAGATAAAGCCAAGACTGTGTAAATGTCTGACTCAGTGTATAAATAGAAATAGAAAAGAATGCACCCTCCGAGGTGCTGGCAAGGGAAAATAAACTATAAAAAAACTTGGTCACCGCACACTCTATCTCTTTCTACTTTTTATTGATAGCAATGTTTCGGCCAGTTGGGTTTTAAAAGCATCTAGTGTCAAACAAGGGCATTCTGGGTATCATACCATGTGTGCAATTAGGCTAGATCCAAAAAATCAATTATGATTACAACATACAAAGGGAGCCTATCATTAAGAAGCTATCCAGAAACAAGAGTGCACATACTGTAAACTACAAAACTTACAAACATTACCAAAAAACCAGCATCCATAATATCCAAAACTTCAAATTGCATTCAGTAAAATTACCTGTATTTGTAACATGAAATAATCACAAGTTTGTATGTCTAAGTATGTCTAACTCAGTAAAAGATTGGGAAGACTAGGAATGGCTTGCTCGCTTTCTTCCAGATGCATGAAAGTCATATTCAGTGTCAGACATGTCAAACGCACGTACAGTACATCTTCATGATTTTGTTGATCTAACTGAAAAAATCATCTGTGATGTAGTGAGTTGGCCTTTGGGCGATGCTCAATTGTAAAACTTCTGACTTTGGCTCTCTTTGAAGATGCATGGAATGCACATTGAAATACAAGAGACGTCAGATGCATGTTGATATAGTCTGTCTATTGAATGTCTTTATGCACATTGGACAAAATCCAAATCCACAAAGCTCTGCCGAGCCTGGCCTCAAACACACTGCTGATTTCCTTGCCGTCGTCAAACCTACTGCTTAGTCTTGCAGTCCTGAGCCGTAACATAAATGACTGCAAGGATACTAATCACAAAAGCACAATTACACTAACTGCAAGCACAAGCTCTTTGGGACGGAAGAGAGCTGTTCTCTGAGTTAAATCCAACCTAATCAGCCCTTTGCTGACTTTGTAACAGGGCTGGGCACTCAGTCTGACCCCACCAGTCTCTCAACCATCTGCCAAAGAGAGAAAGGAGGTCCCTCCAGGAGCCATGATCCCCCTTGTGGATACCTCCGAGCTGGGTGTGGTGTGTGTGTGTGTGTGTGTGTGTGTGTGTGTGTGTGTGTGTGTGTGTGTGTGCATATGTTTGTGTGTGTGTATGGGTGGGTGTGTGTGTGGGTGGGTGTAAGTGTGGGTGGGTGTGTGTCTCCCCTGGGTTCTGCCTGCTTAGCAGAGGGAGTGGAGCCTGTGCGTGTGTGTGTGTGTGTGTGTGTGTGTGTGTGTGTGTGTGTGTGTGTGTGGTTGCTGCCAAGATCACAGCTGGTGCTTTAATGATACCACCTGTGTGTGAGTTGCCTCACATATACACACATTTACACATGCACGCACGCACACAGGAGCAAACACACATACACACACACACACACACACACACACACACACACACACACACACACACGTGTGGAATATGAGGATTGCACAGGCTAAGGACTGTATAGGTAGGTATTAGGTATAACACACAGCATAAGCATTAACCTTTGCCTGTCCTTTATTAAGGACTTAATTTTACATATGTCCATATAGAAAAAACAGACTGACCCCAAACACAGATCTGTGAATGTAGCCTACACATTTCTACATGAACCAGCATTTGATGAAACATAGTATGACCCCATAGTTTGATGCTTGACAACAACACCACCACAGTGATCCTTTATCATCAAGAAGTACAGAAGTGCCATCACTATCAACCATTTTATCAGAGGCCAGATACACAGACACACACACACAAACACACACACACGCACACACACACACACATATAAATCTTCCCAACATGCTCTCTTAAGATGAGGAATGAGAGGGCATGCAAAAGAACACACTAAGATACACAGGCACACACACATATTCACACACTATCACCCCCACTCCTGCAGAGAGACAGGGGCAGAGAACAGGGCAAGATGGACAGAACAAAAGGGAGAAGCGAGAGTTGGAAAACCAGCCAGGAGCTTGGAAAAGAAAAGAACACGGGCACATTTTGGTGGAGACAACTTCAAAGAGTGTTCTTCTCCGCTCTGCAGTGTTGGCAGACACACTGTGTGTGTGTGTGTGTGTGTGTGTGTGTGCGTGACTTTGAGCTGTACATGAAAGATAAAAGGAACAAGTGGAAGTGAATGCTTCGACAGTTCCAGAATATTCTTTTCCACATTACCATACCACGCCTCCATCTGATCCCTCACCCTTCAGTGCATCAATCCCACGTCTCCCACTCTGTCTGCTCTCAACCACAGATATGGAAGCAGCAAATAGAAAATGGAACGAGGTCACAGACTCCTTCAAATCTTTGACACGCTTCATGCATCTTTCTCTGTGCTCGTGTCCTCTCCAGGTGATGACTCACCTGGTCACCTTTCCAGCACATCTCATTCATTCAGTCATTCAGTCATTCATTCATGACAACACCTAGCCTGCCTCATTCCTTCACCCATTCATCCTCCTTCAGCAAGCCTCATTCATTCACCCATTCATCCTCCTTCAGCAAGCCTCATTCATTCACCCAACAGATCATGCCTCTGTCCACCCATCCATAACTGGCCTTGTCACTACACAGTAGGACTGTGTATTGGCAAGAATCTGGCGATACGATACATATCACGATACATGGGTTACGATTTGATATATTGCAATATATTTCAATACTGTGTGAAAGGCTCTGTGATTTTGTAAGTCTTATATTATAAAGAAGACACATCATAAGCATCAAATGTAAGTAAAAAAGTTTGCTTCAGTACACTCTACAGTACAGATCTGACTATGTCAATAACAAAATAAAGTGCTCGCATCTATTAATACAAAAATATCGATATTATGTTTTTGAAAATCGTCAGTATTGCCGAATAAAATATTGCAATATTTGAGTTTATCAATATTTTCTTACACCCCTACTACACAGCCTCTCCTCCTGCATCAGCTGCTGGTTGCACCAGTTGAACGTAAGTTCCATCTTAGCTTAGTTCTAACGTAAACTGGCACTACGTTGAAGTTTACGAGCTACTAAAATGTATCGGGTTGCACCACGGAAATAGTTTCACCGTAACACTAAGTTATGACTTAAATTACACACTAACTTACACCCCCCTCTCCCTAGGTGTAAGGCCCATCGTAGGTAACATGGTTAGGTGTAAGGTCCATCGTAGGTAACAAGTGTTAACATGGTTTTCTCATTTAAATGGTGGGAATGTTAAATTTAACAAAGTATAAGTCGAGAAGAGTTACATACTGTACGCGACCGATTACACACATTTAATTTACTTGAGCAGTGTTTGAATCATGTTTGTATTCACTGGAAATCGTATGGACCTAGCAGTACAAATAGGCTCTCCACATTCACCACACACACACGCATTGAAACACACACACACACACACACACACACACACACACACACACACAAACACACACACACACCTCATCAGCAGTGACAGCTCCTCATTACGGCTGGTGGGTGACCAGACCACTGAGAGGGTAATTGGAAAGACTCTGACGACGGCGCAGGGCCTCAGATGAAAGCGCCTCTAACGAGGTAGCGAGGCTAGGATTCAAGGATGTGTGTGTGTTTTGTGTTCGTGTGTGTTCGTGTGTGTGTGTGTGTGTGTGTGTGTATGTCGTGTGAAGCAGCGAGACGCAGAGAGGACGAGGCGTCAGGCTCCTCATTAGTCTGTGTTTAATTATTAACACATTTGGCTTCTTCCTCGCACTCGGAGAGGTCGGAGCGGCTCAGCAGCCATGCTAACCACAGACAGAGCACCGGGAATACACATGAGCACACGCAGGGGGGGTACAGGTGAGTCAGTCCGCAGCATCGGGCTTTGGTTCAATCATCAATGCTCAAGGTTATCAATCATCAATGGTCAAGCTCAATGCATTCAGAATTGGGTGTGTGAGTGTTTCCAAAATGAATGATCTTATTACGTCGGTCATAATTACTTCATCAGTCATGAGTCACACTACAATCAATCAAAATCTCAACAAAATCTGATTCATACCCATCTCAGTAAACTTAATTAAACAGAATTCACCCAACGAAAGAAGGAAATGCCTACATAACCAGAAACACACAATGCTAATTAAATAGATTATTATCACATTACAAAAATGGATGGGTGACGACTTTCTTAACCTTACATAAGAACAACATTTTAACACATGGTGAGTCAAATCCTCAGTTAGCAATAGGTCTGACTGAGCCTGAGGCTGTTTCACATAAAAGAGGAATTCACACGTTGAGAGACTTGCTCCTGAGAACTGAACCCTTATTCTCAGAGCTCAGGGATCACAAAGAGCAATCCCAGAGTAGAGTATTTTCTAACTGTTTCTATCAGTGTTTACAGTGTTAGTGTATGATCAGAGTTCTCGATTCCTAATGAGGTTTTATGTCACTCGCCTGTCTTTCTTCCTTGGCCATGTGTTCATGTATTACAGTGTAGTGGGGTCCCTCTCATGTCATCCCTCTACCATCATGAGTTAGAACAAGACTGTTTGTATGGCAACGGATGAGATCATCCATCTCTCACACACACACACACACACACACACACACACACACACATACACATACCAACCCGAGCTATCACTCTGAGAACAAAGACAGTCACTTAAATGACCAGCGTGCCTGGACACTACACTGAACTGTGAGAATGCTGTGTGTATGTATGAGAAAGAGTGTGTGTGAGTGTGTGTGTGAGTGATTGTGTATGTTTTCAGGGGGACAGTGAGAGGATTTACTGGAAACGCGTGTATAACCGAATGACATGAACGCACGTGTATGTAAGGTCAATCTACTACAAGTCACGCAGCTGGAGAGTTAATAGCACTTGCCCCCCACCCTCAATGAAACACACACACACACACACACACACACACACACACACACACACACACACACACACACACACAGACAGGGCCCCTTCCCCAGCTCCAGGCAGCAACAACACTGGCCTGAGAGTATTGCGTAAGAAAGCACACTGATGTAATAGGGGGGAAGGTGTGGGGGGGTCCGGGGCCCTGAGCCAAGGTGGGGGCCAAGATTCAACACAAACACCCACCAGACACCCCCCCCCGCCACCCCCCCCCCCCCCCCCCCCCAACTCTAACCCTTTCTGCCCACAACGAGAGCTCCACAGCTGGGCCAACTTTCCGCCAAAGGTCCCTGGTGCGTCCGTGGAGAGCAAATTGGGTTAGATTGATAACGCAGCGTTCGTACAGAACATCCCCATTAACAAGCGGAAACTATAACCGCAAGGCTCCAAGCACCCGCTCCGTCTCTCAGCTGTTCGAAAGGAAATGACATGAATGCGAGTGTCCAAATGGGCTTAAGTATAAATACCCTGGGGTAAGCCCCAAACACAACAACAACAAGCCCAAGCTTGAAGAAAATGTTTCCCGATACCAGTTACTAAAATAAAAAGAGAGACTCAACAGACTTATTGATCAGTTTTGTATCAATTGGTAGCAGACTGGTCAATGAAAACCAAATGACCAATAAGATCCACTTGAACTCCGTAGCCTCAACATGAAGACGGGCGAATGCGCACAATAGCAGTGGGGAGAGAGGACAAAAACAAGCAGTGGAGGAGAAAAGAAGGAGTGGAGGAGGAGAAGAGAATGAGAGGAGGAGAGGAGGAGGAGGAGAGGAGGATGAGAGGAGGAGAGGAGGAGGAGGAGAGGAGAATGAGAGGAGGAGAGGAGGAGGAGGAGAAGAGAATGAGAGGAGGAGAGGAGGAGGAGGAGAGGAGAATGAGAGGAGGAGAGGAGGAGGAGGAGAGGAGGAGAGGAGAATGAGAGGAAAGGAGGAGGAGGAGAGGAGAATGTCAAAGCTATGATCTCATGCCTTCACATGTGCATTTGAAACGTGGGTGGGGCTGGCGCTCGGAGAGGCGAGTACACACTCAGCCGTAACTCGTCTGCAGGGAAGTCAGACGGAGAGGCAAACATTCTTCCCTCTCGCTGGTCTCTTGATCACGCAGGAAGGTGCAGGCAGCCCTGTGAGCTGTGTGTGTGTGTGTGAGGGAGAGAGAGTTTGTTTGTGTTTGTGTGTGTATGTGAGAGAGAGAGAGACAGGCAGAGAGAGGGAAAGAGAGAGACATCATTTGTATGTGTGTGTGTGTGTGTGTGTGTGTGTGTGTGTGTGTGTGAGAGAGAGAGAGAGAGAGAGAGAGAGAGAGCGATATTGGGTGGGTATGTAACTATATGCTCACCCTAAAAGAGGTCAAAGTGGTGGCACTCCACCATCAAGTTTGGTAAACACATTTACACCAAAGCCCTTCCTGTCCTCTCTATCTTTGCTTTCATCCACTCTGTCTCTTTCACCTTGTCATATTCATCTCTCTCCCTCTCCCTCTTTCTCTCTCTCTCCCTCTCTTTCTCTCTCTTTCTCTCTCTCTCTCTGTATTGATCTATGAGTAGAAAATGGAGGTGAGAGCTCGGCAGTGAAAGCTCTTTCCTAATGGCTCGGCTCTAAGTCAGCTCCATCTCCATGACCTGCCTCCGCAAGCATCACCATAGTGACGATGAGACACAAGTCTGACGCCAGGGAGACTGCGTGAGGATTCCTAACTACATCAAAGTGCGCTTCAACAACTCCAGCATGAACTTGTTAAGCAAAACAATCTTTGTGTGTGTGTGTGTGTGTGTGTGTGTGTGTATGTGTGTGTAGATTTCAAACTGAAACGCTAAGCTGTTTAATGTATGCACATGTTTAAGTGATGCTCAAACACTCATCAAAACAGAGATGACACAAAATCACATACATACTGTACCTACACACACACACACACACACACACACACACACACACACACACACACACACACACACACACACACAATTTGGGACACTGTTCTTGTCTTTGCACATTTACAAGAAGACATACACACACACACACACACACTCTTTACCAGGGTAGCTGTGGAGGTCCAGGGCAGCGACTCTCCCCTGCTCAGGGTATCTTCGTCATCCGTGAGTTCGGGGAAGTCGACAGCAGCCTTGCACACGTAGCTGCAGTTTCTCTCCATCAGAGTCCGCAAACCCTCAAATAAGATCACGCTTGCCGTGCAGCCCATAGCTAACACACTCTTCTCTCTCTCACACACACACACACGTACAAATGCAAACACACACACACACACACACACACACACCTCTAAAACCTGACTACAAACTCAGATCTGATGACATTCACACACACAGTGAACACAGCTCATACTCTGCTTGATGTCTGCTCCTGTGCATTTCAGATCTACCCGTAAACAAACACCCACACGCACTCACACTCGCACACACTTTCAGTCTCCCCCTGAACCAGTCTTCGGGCCGGGAGGCTGACCTAGTTTCGCGTCTCTCCCACCTCGCCTCACTCCATCCTGGGTAACTCGGCTATGTGTCTCCCCCTCTCTCTGTTCCAGACAGAGCCGAAGAGAGGGACCAGGAAGAGAGAGCCCTGTCACCCACCACTTCACAGTGAGACTCCGCAAAAAAAGACAAAAAACAAAACAAATCCACCTGTCAGAGTGTCTAAAGTCAGCTGGCTAGTCAGCAACAGCCTCTGAGGTGGTCAGAGGGCTGAAGAAGAGAGAGAGTTTGGAACCGGCAGCCGGATGGACATGACTGTCGTAGTTCTCCCAGTACAAGAGGCTGAGAGTGGAAGATGAAAGCAGCGGATGGAGAGATGTGAAGAAAAGACGGAGGAGGTGAGGTGGAGAGGAAGGGAGAGAGAGAGAGAGAGAAAGTAATGATGATGCTGTGCCTCCTATTGGAGCAGGGCGTCAACTCACAGGCTGACGATGCTGCTGAGAGATGCTGTTTGCTCTCGCCCTGTCTCTTTCACGCTCTCTCCCTCCCTCTCTCTTCTCTCTTCTTCCCTCTCTCTCTTCTTCTCTCTTCTTCCCTCTCCCTCCCTCCCTCTCTCTTCTTCCCTCTCTCTTTCCCTCTGTCCTTCTTCCCTCTCCTTTTCAATTCTCTTTTTTCCAGTATGTCACTTACCCTCACGGTCCTGTGCCCCCCCCCCCTCTCTTTGTCACTCTCTCGGTCATCCTGCTATTTCCTAGTGAGAGATCTTCACATTCTTTGACCCATATCTGACTAAGAAGGAGCAGTGTGATACATCTTCTCATTAAAACACTACATTACCCTCTCATGCACTTTGCTTCCATTCTCTCTCCCGACACACACACACACACACACACACACACACACACACACACACACACACACACACACACACACAAACACACAAACACACACACACACCTAAATGCATAAAGAGATGCATTTGCATGATGCTAGTTTTTTCTTCATGTACATTTTAATGAGTATACCCGCACAACTCAACCACCAATACATCCTTAGCATCCTCAGGGTAGAGATTTCACACACACACACACACACACACACACACACACACACACACACACACACACACACACACACACACACACACACACACACACACTTGTAATGTCTGAACATCCAATCCTGCCCAGTGAACAATTATGTCTACCTGACAAGGGGGGTTGTCGTGTTAAGAGGACAAACGTACACACACTCACATGTACAGGACCCCAGTTCCCCTCTTCAGCTGCACACCAAGGAGAGGTATCAAGAAGTCAGCTCTATTTGCCTACACACACACACACACACACACACATACACCTCAGGAAGCTTGTGGCTTGTGGTGTTTTAGCGACTCACCCACAAGCACTTCCAAACCCCAAAAATAGAAACCAACAAAGGAACACAAAACGCGAGACACACACACGCACACACTCATAGGTTCTCCCTGCTTTTCCCACTGTGTGTTAATATTTCATCAGGCACTGACACAGTCACCTACTTTTACAGTGCATGAGTCAGAGATGAGCGCTGACAAGCTCTCGCCATCTAACCACAGATGAAAGGAGAGGGCACAGAGAGCGAATGAGAGAGAGGGGGAAAAGGAGATAGAAAAAAGAGAATGAGAGAGAGAGAAAGAGAATGAGAGGGAGAATCAAAGAGTGAGAGAAAGAGAATCAGCAAGTAAAAGAAAGAGAGAGAATCAGAGAGTGAAAGAAAGAGAGAGAAAGAGAGAGAGAGAATCAGAGATTGAAAGATAGAGAGAGATAGAGAGAGTCTGTAAGGAGCTAGGGAGGAGAACTTGAGTTATGGGAACATGGACAGAAAGGGTGAAGGACGAGGAGCTATAAAAAGAGGGGGAGAGAGTAACAAGGGTAAAGGGGCATATAGATGAAAGGGGGTAGATGGAGGGGAGAAAGAAAGATAGATAGAGACTGGAGAAGGAATAATTCATGCAGATAATGGTGATTCATTGGGACCCCGCACACACACACACACACACACACACACAAACACACACACACACACAGACACACACACACACACACACACCCTGTAAAGCCTGGCTATTTTAAACTGCCCTGTTTCAATGGACGGTTGGGTCTAATGAGTGCATTACCCTAATTACCACTGAGATGAGACAGCACTTAGTGCAGACACATCACTACTGGGCTATAGACAGTATTTAACAAGAGTGCATACACACACACGCTCACACACACGTGCATACACACGCACGAGCATACACATACACACACACACACACACACACACCACATAAACACGTGACACACAATTGACACAATACACACACAGACACACAAACACACAGACACACATGCACGCACGCACGCCCACACACGCACACGCACACACACACACACACTGTTGAAGGGTAAAGTGTGGAAGTACAGTCTTGAGCTAGTTGGTCACACTCAGGAGAACGCAGAGGCCCGTCACACACACACACACACACACACACACACACACACACACACTCATACAACAAAACACACACACACACACACACCATTACAGGGCTATATTCTAACAGAAAACGGATGAATGCTGTTTATGAGTTTATAATGAAGCATATGTTCTTCCATATCTCTCACTCACTGTACTTTGAGTCCATCACACAATCTCTGCCTCCTTGTCTTTCACTCTCAATCATTCATTCTTTCATACTCCCCCATTTTATATTTAAATGGCCTACTGTGTTCATATTTTCTGTGTTCTCTGGTTCTACTTAAGACAGTGAGAAATAAACAATATGGTCCTTATAGCATTGCTATCTCAGGCACCTTACAAAACATGTAAGGTGCCTGAGACTTTTGCACAGTACTCTATATGTATGTGTGTATATATATATATGTATACAAACATGGCTCAGAGGAAGTGTCACTCAGGTTAGTATTGTGTCTACCTTTAATTTTAACTGTCGCAATGTTCATATTCTGTAAGTCGCTTTGGATAAAAGCGCCTGCTAAATTCCATAACCATAACCATAACCATAACCTTGTGTGTATGATCTCATGCGCCCCTGAGCGGCGCTGTATCCTGTGCTTTAGTGCAGAGGGGAGTTAAGCGGCGTCTCTCTCTGGTGTTTTTAGGAGCTGAAATCTGGATCTCGTTTCTGGACTCGCAGAGCTGTTGCCGGTGCCACTGATGTCGACACACACACACACACACACACACACTGCTGACGTCGGCGGGGGAATTTCGGCAGGGTGGGGCGGGGTGACACGAGGCCCCTGTGACGTCACACTGAGACTAAGAGACAGCCAAAGGTAATCATAGCCTCAGCATCAATAAAAGTGTGTGTGTGTATGCACGTGTGCGTGTGAGTGTGTGTGTGTGTGTGTGTGGGTGTGTGTACGATGTGCACACACACACGTGCATTCATGTGTGCGTGTGTGCACACATGTGAGCATCTGTATGTGTGTTTGTGTGTGTATGTGTGTACTGTGTACAGGGGTCAGTGTGTGTGTGCATGTGCGTGTGTGTGTGTGTGTGTGTGAGCCAGACTTTCAACGACTTTCAAGTATCAACAGGCCTGATTTTCCATAATCATTATGAATACCCCTGAACCCCCTTTGCATAATCATTATGAATGAATACACACACACACACACACACACACAATCAAGCATTCATACTCTCTTGCATGTCCACAAAACTGGCACAGTTCTCTCTCTCTCTCACACACACACTTGATTAAAGCAGCAACTTTGCATGCTTAGATGACCTGCACACGCCACCAGCTGTACGATTTCTATGAACCCTCTGCATCCTCAAACACACAGCTGTGCTGCCACTGTACATCTCAGCAAGGGCACATAGAAGAAAAAAACAGCAGATCCTGCCACCTACTGGACAACTGTGATACCACTCCTACTATACAAGATATATAGAAGGGTGGACAGCATCTTTTAAATTCTGCCTCAAGGATTTACTTTGTTTTCAAAAGTTTCATGTTTTCATACACAAGTTTTACAGTTTACATAGTTTTAATTCAATGGATAATTCTTTGGGTACACTTTTAGGCTTGTAAAATATGACTCGTCGTAAAGCACCTACTGCACCATATTGGATCACCACCACATGGAGTTGCTGCTGTGTATGATTTAGGAATGGTAGTGAAACAGAACAGGTTTATACTGTACTGTAGGTCAAATGTCACAAATAAATCACCAGCCAGCAAACCAGGTATTAAGAAGGTTTGGTAACACTTTATTTGAATGGGTCTACATAAGGGTGACATGTAACCGTCATAAGAATGACATGACACATGTCATGTACATTAATGACACATTATTGATGTTTATGACTGTTGTCATAATGCGTCATTCGGTTTTTGGAATGTCAAGTTGACATTGTTTGGGTGTCATCATTATGACAACTTGACATTATAGAGGGAGAGCAGCTTCACAGAAGAGAACTTCTGACGGCAAATTTGAAGAAAAGTTGGTAAACCACCCTTCTTACCTAATTTGAGGGTGCTGATTCTGAATATTGTGTTTACCAAGCTCAATTCTGAGTTCTAAGCCGCAAAATCAGCATTTTAACATAAAATAGCGATTATTTTTGCTTATTTTTCCCTAAATTGGGTTGATTTCAAAAGTAAATCACTAAAACCAAATAAAAGTGTTCTCGAAATACATGTTTGAGCATTAAAGAAGCCATACTATAGTTTATTAACGTATTTAATGGGAACATGATTACAGTTAACATGTAATAAACTCGGAAATTCTAATCAAAACACAACCATATTTTTATTGCTAACACAGTGAGTCATTCGTGGTGTTTAATGCATTTCATCACAATAACAAATTGCACAGATAACCTTCAACTCAGAATATATCCTACAGTACATATGAACTTAGATAGCGGTCTACCATCAGCAACAACCGGCAAGTAAAAAACATTTTACTTCTAGTAACACTGGATTGTGTGCTTGCCTCCATACTAGAGCTTGATAATGTGCTCTTCTAATATGCCATTGAGCAGCATCACTTGTTGGTGGTAGAGCCTCCGATCCTCGACATCTAGAAAACAGAGTGGCTCTGTCATAGTGTTGTCACGATACCAAAATTATGACTTTGATACAATACCTGCTATAAATATCTTGATACTCAATACTGAAACGATATACAAATCCTAAAATATCTGGAAAAAGAAAGGAAGCAGGCCTCCTCAGTATTGAGTCATTTGTGTTGAATTTTGGTGCACTTTTGGTCAATTCTGGGTTGACCAAAGGAGAGGAGTTCTAAACTTCCTACATAATTATTATTTTTGTAGTCAATAAAATAGTAGTTTGTGTGTGATTAAGTCCTTTACTGTTTGTTATAGCTCATTTATATTGTGTGATGTTTTGGCAATACATTACCTTTAAATAGCCAAAGTAGGCTAGATCAGTGGTCAAATTACTGCATACCAATCACTTAATGCTATGCAGAAGAGCCTAATCTTTAGGTCATCTGATGTAGGATACCCTAGGCCTTCCTGTGTTTATGGGATTTCTTTGACAGTTGCAAAGGGAAACAAGTGAAGATAGTCTGTTCTGTAGTTCTGTGCTCCCAGTACTTTAATAAGTATGTTTCAACCACTCTTTGGGTCTTAATCAGATAGGCCTACACCATTATTACATTACATTACATTTGGCTGACGCATTTTTAACCAAAGCGACTAACAACATGGTAACAGTTAAGTTTTAAAGCAATTCTCTCAACAATGTTAGGACAATTTAAAAATGGTAGAGTACAGTAAGAATAAGTGCAAACAGTTGAGTGTCAGTTCAAGACGGCTGGTAAGTGCTAGCATCAGCAAGACTTGTTGTAAGTGGTGCTAAGAAAGGAGATGTTCTCTAAAGAGCTGGGTCTTGAGGAGTTTTTTTGAAAATGGAGAGGGATGACCCTGCCCTTGTAGGAACTGGCAGTGTGTTCCACCAACGAGGAACAACAGATGAGAAAAGTTTGGATTGGCCTGAGTGTATCTGTTGCAATATCTGTGTGCATTCCTACATTAGGTCTATTTCTTTGATAGTCAACATCATTTGCTACCACATAACAAATACCAATTAACAATACAAATGTTTCTTACAAACTTTCCTGCATACTTCTTAAATGTGCTGCAGTCAGATGGGTGTCTTAAAGACCAAGGCCGTAGTCATGATGTCAACATTGGGGGGGGGGGGGGGGACCAAATCTGTGGTGGGGTCTGAGGGCCATGCAAAAAATCTTATTAAAAATCACAAACAAGTTGTTACAACGTTTTTTCCGACTTGTGTGCCGTCGCCACATTTGATTCCTACGTTTTGCCTGCATGGATGCGCGATCGAGTGCAAATAATATGCAACATGCAACAACCATTTCTAAGAGGCCTATAAACAGGGTAATTAGTACTAGCATATGAATGCATTATTTATGTTGTAAGAAATGTGAAAGAAATGAATGACACAGGCTTGCAAATTCATCATTTAAAATAAAACGTTTCACTTTCGCTATCATTGCGAGAATAGGTTACAATATGGAAAATGTTTTAAAGTTCCCTTTGAGTCTGATCGGCTCCAAAAATGTATGGGATTTCCTTAGCCTGTGCTACACCTTTCCAACAAGTTTTGTGAGAATTGTGAGCTTTTGCGATATTGTTGCCAGCCCTACCTCACCGCAGTAGGGTCAGAGAGGGTTAAAGCGGAGCTAGTACAGTAATCAAGGATCTTTGGTAGGGTGCAGCAAATGGAAGCTTTTGATAACGCACGCCACTAACGAAAAACTAGGGTGACCAGATGTGCTCTTTTTCCAGGACATGTCCTCTTTGAGACCTTACAAATCGTCCAGAATTTTGTTATTCTAGAGCCTCAAACGTGTTTACAGCGAAATTGCATTGCGTTTTTCTCTGTCGTTCACAAATAAGTTCAAAATAGCCTTTTGAGGCAGTGTTTTCTCTTATGTCCTCTTTTTCACAAACTAAAAAGAGGACACAATCAGGTCACCCTAGAAAAACGGAAAACTACCAGGTCAAACCACTCAGGGGTGTAGGCTACTCTGGAACCATCACTAGGTCACTAATTTGTGCGTTATTTATGTTTGATTACATTTCAGATGGTGGTGGTTGTTGGTTTCCTGTAGAGTTTTTTTTCTTTATTTATTTTTCTATGTCCGTATTGGGGGGACATTTTGGTCATATTTGAATACTGGGGGGGACACGTCCCCCTCAATGTCTATGGTGACTACGGCCCTGCTAAAGACATAACTAAATCTTGAGCATCTATTACCAGTGTTGAATGAGCAGTTTTTGCAGTGATCACTACTGGACATTTCACATTGCTAGACAGCACTTGAGTGAGGATAGACTTATTTCCACTTCACAAATAACCATCGCTATCTGCAATAGCTACAGTACAGTACATTAATCAGTTCATAGCTGAGGATTTGTCATAGGTCCACTTCCCTTTCAGAATCATATGCAGTAATGATGCATTGGAGAATGTTTCTTTTTGTTGCACTATAAAGCATATCTTGTCTAATTTTTTTGCAAATCTCCATAGCACTCTTCAGCAACCCTCATATGCACACTCTTCCATTTTTTTGCATGGCTGGGATTTGAATGATAAGAAAAAGCACCAGTGAGATGTTTTAACTAGGCAAGCACAGTGACCTTTACAGTAAAATAAAATACAGTGTAAATCCTCTGTAAAGACTGACAACTCTTCATAATAGTTAGTGACAAAGTACTTTCTACAGAAAAATGAGCAGTCACCTACTATTCTATCAATTTATTATCAAGGAGTCTATTTTGCTTCTAAACGTCATACTGAATTTTAGCTATTATTTCAATTTATATTTTAATTTTAGCTTATTTTCATTTGCTACTTGAGTCATTGGGGTAATTCCTGTCCTGTCCTACAACATATCTGATACATAAAGAGTATATTAATGCCTTATTTTTTGCCATTTCTTATGATATCTGATGGCAAAACCAAAAAGTATGTGAATTATGCTAATTATGCTAATTAGCAAGCTTAAAACTCAAAATTGAGCTTGGTAAACAAAATATTTGAATTCAGCACCCTCAAATTGTGTGAAATAGCCCCTATACCGACTTTTCCTCAAATTTGCCAACAGGACTTTTTCTGAACGTTTGTTAGCTATCTGCTCTCCCTCTAGTAGCCAAGATGACATTATTTGACGCGTCTTTGTCATGACAACTTGACATTAGCCAAGAAAATGTAACCCGTTTACAATATTGTTATGACGACTTGACATATAACTGTGTTTGGCCTGACTTATCTTCTAGGTTTGTAAAGTGAATGGCCTGAACAATTGACTGTCATGACACCATTATAATTGTGTCATGAATACTTTCCTTAACTACAGTGGTACAGTTTTGACTTGTCATTAAGCTGTCACAAAGAACTATTACACACCAAAAAGTTTCCTGACAGTGTCATGAATTGTCATGACAACTTGACATAATTGTTTAATTATTACATGAACAAGTTATTCACAAGTTATATAACAAACTATTCACATACTAGTCTTTAAGCACCATTTCATTGCCATCATTTCTGCAGCTTTTTCAAATCATGCACAAGTCTACCCAACACACCATTACGATGACGGATTCCTAACCAGTAGTACCATTCAATCATTTTAAGGTGTGTTTTGAGGGACTGAGGGGTTTGATTCCCCCTGAGACGCCATATTTGTCTGTGTAAGGGGCACTTAATTTAATGTAAAGTGAAGTGCTGCCTTTCTAAGGAACTTTTCACAAGAGGAGTAGACAAATGAAAGTATCAAAATAGTTTACCCAGAACATATAGCCCGCAGTTATTAAACATCAAATATCAAACAGTATGACCTTGTTTCTCTTTTCTGTCCTTTTAGTTGTGAAAATCAGTATTTCTCTTAGTTTTCAACCTTTTAAACACAAGTTGAGAAAAATATAAAGTAAAATGACCTCAGAGCTCTGATAAAATAACCCCAAAATAATAAACCAAAGTCCATCTACCCGGGTAGTATGTTTTTTTTTTAAGTGGTGAGATCTCCCGCTTATCTGTAGGCTACGATGAAATGAAGAAATATTGAGTAGAAGCAGTTCATGTCGCAGGCAAGATGATCATTCACGCCCTCTGCTCTTCTGCCTCCCGTGTCCAATGGCGAATTTGTCCAATTGAACACTCTCTCAAATCATGCATCCAAACAAAAAAACAACCTGCATAGCAGGGCAACAATTCAATTCAATTACTCTCTTGATACATTTTAGCCGATCTGGAAATATAACTCATATTCATGAACTGTAGTAGCTTATTCTTATTTTTAATCTATACATTCACTACATAACCTACATGAAACTTCAGCACTAGCATATCACGTTGTAACATGGCTTCAACATAGCATGAAATAGCACTTCAAATCATTAAACTCATGTTCAACTCCGATTGGTTTTTAGCTTATGCAGTACCATCAATACATTTCCACACAATGCATTAAACATTAAACTGAGTTACAGCAAAATAAAACTTTTACGTGCTTAACTCATTAAACACATCTATCACGCCATGTCTGCTACTAACATAAATAACGAACACGTGTAAAACACTCACCGGAGAAAACTCATACAAGTAAGTAAACTCCTTGTCGTAATTTCGACCCTATGCTGTTATTCCTTCCTTAGAAGTAGGTTTGGTGGGAAAACCCCTTTTAATTAGCTCTTCAATGTTTTTTTAACTTGGTTCTCAGTGTGGAAAATCTAAATATGGCTTCAGCTCACTATCATTCTGCTGTCCTTCTGCTGTTTGCGATTTCTGTCTTCTCTAAGAATCAGTGTAGCAGTTTCCCCTCTATGCAGCGCCACCACTGCCTCCTACTGGACAAATACGGTGTGCAGTGAAAACATAACTAAAAGTAATCAAGAAATTAGATATTAAACTAGAATAATGTAATCCTATTAGTAGGGTATTTTCGAGTGGGTTACATCTGCAATGCACCTTCAATATGTTGAGTATACCTAATTTATAATGGTGTCATGACAGCCAATTGTTCAGGCTCATCACTTCATAAACCTAGAAGATAAGTCAGGCCAAACATAGTTATATGTCAACACCCTTGTGTAGACCCCTTCAAATAAAGTGTTACCGAAGGTTTAAGTAATACAATGAATTCTAGCCTAGAAATCTAGACGCACCCTAGCATCAGCAAATGTAAGGTAGTCTAACAACTCTCTGTTAATTGGCTTACGAGCTGGAAAAATGAAACTTCGATCAGGCCAATCACATTGTGTATAGGGTTGGTAGACCGGAGGCGGGCTTAACATAATGATGGCAGAGTTGCGACGGTTCAACAACAACAACAACAACACATTACATTTATATAGCGCTTTTCTCGATACTCAAAGCGCATCACATGGATGGGGGGACCTCACTAGTAACCACCACCAATGTGTAGCACCCACCTGGGTGATGCACGGCAGCCATTATGCGCCAGAACGCTCACCACACACCAGCTTGAGGTGGAGAGTGTGGGAGTGAATGAACCAATTACAGTGGAGGATGATCAGGCCCTCGGTTTAACGTCTCATCCGAAGGACGGCATCTCCTACAGTGCAGTGTCCCCGTCATGGCACTGGGGCATTGGGATCGATCTTTTTTTTTTGGCCAGAGGGAAGAGTGCCACCTACTGGCCACCCACCAACACCACTTCCAGCAGCAACCTAGTTTTCCAAGGAGGTCTCCCATCCAAGTACTAACCAGGCCCACACCTGCTTAGTTTCAGTAATTCAGCAAAGACAAGGTATCCATGGGTCTGGCTGCTGGCTTGGTGTGAATTCTCTGCTACTTGAAAACAAAGAAGATGGATGCTGCTGTTGGCGAACAGCGTGACACGAGTTAAGCTTTGTTGATGCTTTGTTGATGCAAGCCTGATGCTTTTTCTCTACGAAACTCCCCCTCGCTCGGTCTGAAGCTCTTTTCCTTTTCTTTGCATCTTCCGCCAGGGGTTTTCGCTGCTTCTTTACCGGCTCTGCCATTATACACACGTTTGCAACAATCTCTAGCGTTTCGTTAGCCTGCCTCTGTGCTGTGGATGCAGGATGTAAACTGATCCTGCTTCAGTCGGCGGGTACGATACACTGAACTTGCAAGTGGGATATTCTTCCTACAGGCAGTAGGGGTGGGCGAGAGAGTCTTCATTCGCCCTGTAATGAGTCATTTAACCATACAACGACTTACGAAGATGAGTAATTAACACGAAAACGTTAAATGGTGTCCCTTTAAGTTGGCAAAAGTTTGAACAACTTGCCAACTAGCTCAGCTGGTGGGAAAATGCATGGGGCTCATGAGTTGTAGCGCAATCTGCCGTGTAGAGGGAATTTGAAAGACAACCGTTTATCCTTCCCCGTGGACTGAGCACTCCGAATGGTGAGTCCTCAGACCCTACATCACATCTAGTCATTTTGTACATTATTAAGTCAGAGACATTATCATTGTCCAAGTCAGTGTAGCATCAAAATGAGTTTGAAGCTAAGATCAAATAACTACATTGTGTTGCTTGTTTAGTGTATCAATGCATAGTTAAAAAAATACTCCTCCTCCTCCTCCTCCTCCTCCTCCTCATAACTCTCCTCACATAGAGACACACAGGCCCTGTGTCCTCCACACACACACACACACACACACACACACACACACCCTGTGTCTTTCCCAGCGGGTTACAGCAGGGCAGACATGATGTGATGTGACCTGACGTGACAGGACAAGACAGGAGTGTGTCCCTCTCCGAGCAGTCTGGGCACGAAGAAGAAGAGAGCGAGAGCTGGACTGGGTACCGCGCGGGCCCAACACACTTAACCGCCAGTGGCAATCTCACACAGCAGCACACACACACACAGCACACACACAGCACACTACGGGTATTGTGTGCATGCACAGAACTGGGGCAGCCAACAGAGCAAGCTCAGGCCTCAGTACCAACCTCTACCCCAACCCCCAACCCCCAATCCCCAACTCCCGACTCCGACCCCCAAGGCCACCACGCCGACCCCCAACTCCTAAAGAGGGTCACTATGAGTCACTATCAGCTGCTTTAATAGGAAAAACTGGCTAATCTCACTGTATGGTGTTTAGTTTTTTAAGCTTTTTATGTTGTATTTATGTCCATACATATTCATATATAAACTGGGACACATTCCTTTTTCTGTGCCATGTATCCATTACAGAGCTGTATGATATTATATACAAAAAAACTGTACTACAATATCAGATCCTACAATGTCACATATCTGCAAGATCACTCACACCAATATCATATTACATACAGACAGACACACAGACATAATGTCATATTACATACATACATACATACATACATACATAGTACACATTATATGCTACATAAAGCTAAGACGAAATCTCATGTTAAAAATGTAAAGGTCTGAAATGAAGTCATGCAAGTCTGGCAAGAGGTGCCAGAAACTGCTTGTGCTTGAGAAGTCACCAAGTTGTAAATCATAATAACAATCACACACACACACATATGCACACACACATATGCACACACACACACACACACAAACACACACACACACACACACACACACACACACACACACACACACACATGAATGTATTTTTAGACACACACACACACACACACAAACACAAACATACACACTGAATAAACACACACACACACACACACACACACACACACACACGCACACACACACTCATAAACATGGATGCATTTTCACACCAACACACACACACTCTCTCTCTCTTTCTCTCTCTCGCGCTCATGGTCACACGACACGCACACACACATGCACACACACACACTTTCACTTATGGTGGGATACCTTGTAAAGCTTCAGTGTCAAGTGACACTGGGGTAAGGGTCGAGGGTATCAAACTTCAGTAGCATATGTGTTTGTGCGTGTGTGTGCATGTGTGCGTGTGTGTGTGTGTGTGTGTGTGTGTGTGTGTGTGTGTGTGTGTGTGTGTTCGAGAGAGACAGAGAGAGAGAGAGAGAGGGAATGAGAATGTGAAATAAAATCCCTGTAACGCCCAAACATGCCGAGGCGTTATATCACTAGTGTGTGAGTGCATGGTGTGCATATGTGTGTGTCTATGCATACATGTGTCTGCGTATGCACAAGGCTTCATGCAATGCAACAGAATATCCAGTAGAGTAGCAGACTACATGTTTCTGTAAGGCTAATGCAGTCTTGATAGATACAGTGTGTTTTTGCTGGATGATAAAAAGTTCAGAAACCAATCCCATCTCTGTCTGCATAAGATTGATGCACAGACAGGCTCCTGCACAGAATCAAAATGACCTCATGCATTCCGCTCAAAATAAGCTCATAAAATCTCCAAGGGCGAGTTCAGATTTGCTAAACCTAAATTGAGCCTGAACTACTTTTAGCAATCACGCATTTCTTCTCTGCCATCTTCCTTCCATCACATTCAAATTTTGACCTACAGTCACAAACACACACACACACACACACAGACACACACACACACACAGACACACACACACACACACACACACACACACACACACACACACACACAGATACAGACACACACACACACACACACACACACACACACACACACACAGACACACACACACACACAGACACAGATACAGACACACACACACACACACACACACACACACACACACACACACACACACACACACACACACAGACACACAGTACTAGCACACTGTGTTTAGCAGTCAAGATGCCAATACACGGTGGTGTGAGATTTCTCGGCATCCAATATGGCAACAAAGTCTGTCTTAACTCAGAGCTCTTATACAGTACACCCACACACACGCACGCACACACACACACACACACACACACACACACACACACACACACACACATAGGAGTAGAAGGATTTCCCCCTGATTACAAGAGAAAAACCCTCATCAGATAATCCCTCGGCCACCCACACAGATCCCTGCAACCTCACTGCCCTATATCTTATAGGCCTATATCTTACTGGCAGCCATGGAAATCCAGCTCACTCAGTCTGACGACTGTGTGTATGTGTCTCACTCGCTCTCTCTCTCTCTCGCTCTCTCTCTCTCTCTCTCTCTCTCTCTGTGTGTGTGTGGGGGGGGGGGTGGTGTTTGTGTGTGTGTGTGTGTGTGTGTGTGTGTGTGTGTGTGTGTGTGTGTGTGTATGTGTGTGTGTTCTTGGGTGGTGAGGCTACAGTAAGCAATGCCCTTGTAGATGTGCATAAGCATCTGCGTCTTTTAGCATCTGAACACACGTACGCATGTACAGCATCAGAATGAGGGCACACTGTGTGTGTGTTTATGTGGTGTGTGTGTGTGTGTGTGTGTGTAAGAGAGAGAGAGAGAGAGAGAGAGAGAGAGAGAGAGATGTGCACTGCCCATATGCCACCTGAGCAGTGTAGCATGTGCAGCCTACATGGGGCTCTTCAGCATGACCACACAGTGTGTTCGCAGCTAACCAGGTGTGTATCTACTCTAGCCTTCAACCAGGTCACACACACACACGGGGGTGTGGGGTAAGGAGGGCGTAAAAGAGAGAAAGAGAGAGAGAGAGATAGAGTGTGCGTGTGTGTGAGAGAGTGAGAGAGATAGAGTGTGTGTAAGAGAGAGAGAGAGGGAGAGGGACCCACAGGTAAATGGGGTATCACATTCCACTGTTTCTCTGACAACAAAACTGGGTGGCCTGGGGATTGTGCAGCTGTTTTGGAAATAACTTCAGTTCATAGAACAGGTTTTATGAGGCTGTCTTTCTCCAAGTACTACACTCTAGGACTTTTATGTCGGAAATATGGAATAGAACCAAACCTTGAAATATAGGGAAGGTAATTTGCCGCACCACATTGGGAATGGTTGGCACATAGAAAAGGATCATGTGGTCAGTAGGTCACCAGGGAGTGGTACTGTATGTGCATGAGCGAGTGTGTGTGCGTATGTGTGTGTATGTGTGTGTATGAGTGTATGGGAGAGTGGAGATTAAAGGCGGTCAGAGACACCGAGTGCTGCAGTATTGTCAGTGAGGTCACCACACACACACACACACACACACGCACACACGCACACACACACACACACATTCACACACACACACACACACTTCCACACTAAAATGCTGGGATTAACCTCATCATTAACCATTCCATCTTTCGTTCCAGGGAAAGGGATCATTAGACTGACCACCCGGTGTAAGCTGGACAGCAGCCTGACGGCCAAGACCTTGACCAGTGCACGATACCATATCCCTGGGTGTGTTACCCTCTCCTTAGTGGGAGTGCACTATCCGCCATTTCATAACACAATCAACTAGGTTGCCATTACAAATAATAGTCCATCAAAAAGAAGTAGCACCTACTGAGTCTATACACACATCTACTTTGGAAATGCACATGTGGAATTCACATACTGTAAGTGAATACTTGATACACATGGGAAAAGGGGACTGTTTACATCAAAACACTAGAAAATGGGTCATTAGATTAAAAAAGGTTTTATGTGAAATACCAGATCCTGATGGGTTGCTTCCAGGTAGCCTAATTCCAATGCAGGCCACAGATATGCAATATTGTCTCACAGTGCACAGTGGTATAAACAAATGCTCACTGCACTTTACAACTGAAAACATTATTGGGCAGCTCTTGGCTGCTACACACTGTACACACACACACACACACACACACATACATACATACATGCATGCACACACACTTTACTTGTACACACACACACACACACACACACACACACACACACACCACACACACACACACACACACACACACACACACACACACACACACACACACACACACACACACACAAACACACACACAAATAAAGTAAATATTAAGTCCCAGCTCCTGGTTATTCTAGAGCACTGATTTCGATTGCTTTTTATGTAAGAACTTTGGGCTTTAATACACTGCGCTGGACTCTCCTTCCAAAGAACTCACTGACAAAAATCGCTACCAGCCAGAGCATCCCAGGTCTATTAAAGCTCATCTACGGCTTCAGCACATGCTACCCAACGTGATGCTGGACACACAGGTTGGCGTCAATATCACTGGGTCATATGGTCATTAAAGCTTTATCTGGAGAGTGGATAAAGCACTGGTCATCCTTTTCTCTTGGTATTATGTTTGCTCTGACAAAAAAAAAAGGCGTGATTCAATCAGGAATAGCAGTGTGAGCCTGGAGGAACTGTTTGACAGAGCAGAGGGAAAGCCTCTCTCTCTCTCTCTCTCTCTCTCTCTCTCTCTCTCTCTCTCTCTCTCTCTCTCTCTCTCTCTCTCTCTCTCTCGCTCCCTTCTTAGCTGACGGAAAAGTCTCCTCCAGTCCTGGAACCAAGCCTCTCCCAGCTCCACAGCTCCAGCCAGACAGAGAGAAAGAGAGAGAGAGGAAGAGAAAGAGAGAGAGAGGAAGAGAAAGAGAGAGAGAGGAAGAGAGATCAGGGTGTGGGGGTTTAATGTGTCAGGCCCAAACCTCTCCCAGCTCCCGTCCAGCCAGACAGACAGAAAGAGAATGAGAGAAAGAGAGAGAGAGAGAGAGAGAGAGAGACAGAGAGAGGAGGCAGAGAGTGATCAGGGTGTGTGGGTTTAATGTGTCAGGCCTGGGGAAGGAGAGAGATGGGGAGGAGAGGAGACCAGGGCAGCCGAATGGCAGCCAAGTCCCTCATGAAAGGCATTCCAGCTGTGGCAGACAGCCTCAAACGAGCCCAGAGACGCGCTGATGAGATCTCCAGATGAACCACGCCGCTCACCGTAAACAGAGTGTCGGAGAATGAGAGCGGAGTGCTTGGCACGCCACTTACGCTCAGAATGGCATTAGAGGGCATGGCACTCACTCGCAAAGGAGGGGCACCTTACAGGCATGCACACACACACATGCGCACACACACACACACACACACACACAGGCAGCTCAAGGCCCGACTATACTCATCTAATGTCAAGAGTGCAGGAGATTTATTTACACACTATTAGTGTGGTGGGTCAGTGACAGTGTAAATGCAAAGTGTTCCTTTGAAACCCTACCTCTCTCTCTCCCTCTCTCTCTCTCTTTCTCTCTCTCTCTTTCTCTTTCTCTCTGTTACTCCCTTTTGTCTTTCCTCACCCTCTCCCTGTCTCACACCTCTTTTCTTCATACGTTTCCCGAAAGTAACAACTCAACAACTCTTTATGGAGTGTGAAAGCTCACTATGTACTATGTCTCAGAGGCTGACATCATGTTTTCCAGTAGCAAATACAAATAAAAATATTTCAGTATGCCAGTACACCCAACTGCAAATACGTATAGATCAACCCAAAGCAAGTATATGCAGCAATGCCGTAATAACTGGGGTCCTGCAAATCATGAGGCAAAAGTAAAGGAATGCTTGGTGCACTCACTAGTGGAATACTGCACTGTGGGTGGATGAAACCATACTGGACAAGACAGACCGTCGCCAACAACACAGAAATATGTCCATTTTATTGGTCTGCTCAATCGTTTGGTCGAGCATGCCTTGCATTATTAAATCTTTTTTTAACCTCACACAACAACATAATGCTGTGTGGCAGTGTCAATGGTAGTGTTAGTGGTAGTGTTAATATTGTGTTAATCTTCAGAAATGCAAAAGATGTTGTTGTTGTTGTTGTTGTTGTTGTTGTTGTTGTTGCTTTCTTGCCATGACCATTAAAGGGATACAGAAATCATCATGTCACAAAAGCAAAGGAATGCACATTACATTGTGGATTGATGAAACCATACTGGACAAGAAAAACCCTTGTCAAAGATACATGCCGTGTGTTTACATTTGTTTTAAAAAGAATCTTGGGCAATCTCATCTGAAGTGGACAGTGCCAAATAACAAGTGTAAAGCTCCATTCACATATAGAGAGTTAAGTACCGACGAGAGACCATGGAATGTTGATGATGTAATTAAGCGATTACAAGCATGTGTGACAAAGTTAAAATAAACACACCCAAAGATATGGTATGTCCAGTATGGCAACAACCCCAGGAGTGCCTCTGCTCTGTCCTTAGTCTGACCCAGTGCTGATCCAGGATCAGAGGCTATGGTGTCATACCAGCCAGGGCTGTGGTGGCGGATGCCTCGAAAGGCACTTTAGGCTCACAGTCTTCCAGCGTGTGGACGTCAGACAAGTTTCCACCAGTAATAATTAAAAAAATAAAAACACAAGACACAGAGTTTGATGGATTTTCCAATGGCACAGTGGTGCTGGAGAATCTGAGACACTTCTCACTAACTCCGATTCGAGGAAGAAATGTTTCATTCTTTTTCTATCCTACTTCTTCTTCTTCTTCCTCCTCTTCTTCCTCTTGTTCTTTCCAAACCATCCAGGCACAGCCGCATAGTGTAAACTAGAGCCAAGAAAAGCCAGGAAATGGATTACGTCTGATCGGCTCAGAGCTAACCATACACAGAGTGGAACATCCACAACCAGGACGAAACCCAGGGGGAGGAGAGGAGAGGGGAGGAGAAGAGCGGAGTGGCTTTGTCCTCAGTAGGAGACACGGCACCCGAGTCAGGCTCCAAATTTGCTAATGGAAAAGTCATCACTCCCCCCTATGCATCATGGGTAAAGAACCAAAGTGACCACCTGGCCCTACTATTCCATTACTACACCGATATAGACAGTAGCGGTGCTGACAAACTCTCAAGCCTCAAGACTTTGTTTTAAACTTCCAAACTAAACTCGAAACATACATTGCTGTTCAGTCTCACATTGATAGAGTTGTTATGGGCTACAGTACATCCTGAATGGTTTAGCCACATAACCCAGGCTGGGGTGAACCAGTAAGCTGTGGTGATGCCAGGATGCCAACATGATGAATGATGAGGCGGTGTGAATAAAGCCAGTTTCTATGTGAAGCAAGACCTGTAGCAATCCTCTCTTCAGAAGATCATGGGCTGGTGCCAAAATGACAAATCATTTCACTGCAGTCAGGTATGAGTGCAGGGGAGGAGATTGCATGTACTAAAATGTCCTGTCATGACCAGACATGATTTTGTGCTAATTAAATAGTTTACGCTTGCATATCTATAATGTACCTGGCTCTATTTCATACTGATGTATTACCTTCAATATAGAGCTCACCCAATAACCGGGTTAGAAGTTATTTCGCTGGAATTCCTCTCAACTGCCTATGCCCAAGCTCTGGGACAATACTTCCTGTTCCCTCAACATCATGTCAAAAGTAAAAGGTCAACTTCATTATCCCAAAAAGGGAAATGCAGGTGGTCAAAGTGCAGATATACACACATTAAAACATAGATAGATAAATACATAAATATACAGCTCCCCCCACACACACAAGCACTCCACGCACACCTTCCACAGCCTACAAATCATCCAGTGCGGTAATAAATTAAATAGAGTAAAGGGAAGCAGCCTAATATTATTGCACAGAATAGACCATCAAGTCCTATATATTGAACTGTCTCTCACACATAGGGACTGAATTATGTTTGCTTTGGCAACACTGCTTCATTGAGTAATGCCAATAAAGCTCCATTGAAATTGACTGAAAGGAAATACACAACTATTGTTGGGGAAAGTTAAACAAATATCATTATATATCATATCACAATAAGTACTGCTAGTACACAGAAGTCAAAGTCCAATATGAATGATCTTATGAATGATCTTAATCTTTACAGACCCTTGCTAATGCTGCTGCTACTGCTGCCATTTGCCTGGATAGACAGCACACCAGGCTGCATCACATTAAGCCTGCATTAATATCATTGAGGTCAAATTATTAGGTTAGCAGCCTGTGTGTGTGTGTGTGTGTGTGTGTGTAGGTGTGTGTCCAAATCAGGACATCAGGAAGCAACTGAAGGAAATGAAGAAAACTAGACCTAGACCTAGAACTAGACAGTAATGATGTTTGTGCTTATCAGTGTGTGTGTGTGTGTGTGTGTGTGTGTGTGTGTGTGTGTGCGTGTGCGTGTGTCTGGGTACATTGGGTGCAGACAGTAATGATGAGTGATTCTCTAACTGATTGGGCAGCAGTGGGCTTTCACCGCTGTTCTGTTCCGCCGTGATTCAGTTAGAGACGCTCATCTGTCAGTCAGAGCTGTGGGGACACAAACAACAGACTCAAACACACACACACACACATACACACACACAGACAGACAACAAATACAATTGATTGACTCTTCCTGTATATCGTTCCCAACTAAAAGGCTATGCTACCAAAGACCTGAAATATATTTAGTTCAACATCCAACCACTGTACTAAAACACCAAGAAGAACATTCCAGAAAAAACTGTTCTTCTGTTAGGAGCCGTCTCCAGCACTGACTACGCTATTTAAGAACACTTGAGCTGCACAATCAACCTGCTATCAGTTTGGATGGGACTCATCTTTCTCTCGCCCCTCGTACTTCCAACCCATCCTGAGTATGCGGAGATCTGTGGAAGGGGGCTAAACACCCTCATGGCACCCCGAGTGTCCTGTGTCCTGCCAGTGCAAAGCGGACAAAAGGAGAGCGTAAAAAATAGGCCCCAGACACCTAACCTGTGGCCATCCATAATTAACGAGGGCAGATATTTAATCAGCAGGCACTCCGCTGCCCCTGCTGCTCCCTAAAGGTTTCGGGTCTCTGAGTGCTCCAGGTGGACAGGCAGGAGATTAAACTGCAGGAAGCTCCAGACTAAACTGGAGGATGCACCAGAAAAGCCAACTATCCAAACATGTGCCTTGGAGTTTTTCCCTTGTTTTTTTGGGGAGGATTTTCAGTGTTTCCCCATCCAAAGACCACCTCTAATCCAGGTGTTGATGTCTGTGATAAAGCTACACCAGTGGTTCTCAAACTTTTTCCTGTCATTCCCCACTTTAGAGGTGGGGAATTTTCAAGCCCCACTTGACCCTATCAACCAGGCAAAATAGAAACTTCAAATATATATTTTTTTAAGTTTATAAACTGAAGTTACATTCCCATCTCGGTCCACTGAATTTTACTTTAATTTTACTGAACTTTAATTCATATGTTGGTCTGTTTATGACTGTCCGTGTGTGGCTGTTTTGCTTTCAATGTACAGTATGATCTTCCTTGTCAAAAAAGCATTATTAAAGATAGGCACATTTTTTATTATTATTATTTCATGTTCCTCGTGCCCCACCTGTCATGTCTCTATTCCCTAACTAGTGGGGCCCGTCTGACACTTTGAGAACCACTGAGCTACACAATGTAGTTATTTTACCTCCTTTTGAAGCTACACTGACTTGCAATACAGAGGATGGAAGCTTTCCAGTTTCTTCCAGAGCAAGAATGTTCTTCTTAAAAACGTCTATCTTCAAAAACCTCCTGAAGACCCAGCTCTTCTGAGAGCTCCTCTCCCAGCACTACTAAACAACTGGACATGCTTAATGTAGCACTTACCATGATCTGCTCCTAGCACTACTAAACAACTGGACATGCTTAATGTAGCACTTACCATGATCTGCTCCTAGCACTACTAAACAACTGGACATGCTTAATGTAGCATGATCTTCTCCTAGCACTACTAAACAACTGGACAAGCTTAATGTAGCACTTACCACGATCTTGTCCTAGCACTACTAAACAACTGGACATGCTTAATGTAGCACTTAGCACAATCTTCTCCTAGCACTACTAAATAACTGGACATGCTTAATGTAGCACGATCTTCTCCTAGCACTGCTAAACAACTGGACAAGCTTGATGTACCACTAGCACTTACCACAATCTTCTCCTAGCACTACTAAACAACTGGACAAGCCTAATGTAGCACTTACCACAATGTTCTTCTAGCACTACTAAACAACTGGACAAGCTTAATGTAGCACGATCTTCTCCTAGCACTACTAAACAACTGGACAAGCTTAATGTACCACTAGCACTTGGCCTGACCATCAGGAAGTCGGCATGTTATAAGCATGTTCATTTTGCCTGTTTCGTTTAAAAGAATAGTGGATGTTACAGTTCCTGGATTGTGTCAACTAATGGTTCTGTTTGTGTTTGTGATATATTTAGTGTAATTAAACTATAAATGATAAAGTGAGAGAGTCTATCACACACACACACAAATGCTTACATACACGCACACATGCACACACAAAGGCGCACAAGTACTGTACATTGCATATCTATGAACTGTCAATGGCAAGTTTTTAGCTTTCATTCAAGGTCATTTTCATTTTCATTTTGGGGCAGCCGTGGCCTATTGGTTAGGGCATCAGGCTTGTAACCGAAGGGTTGCTGGTTGCTGGCTCGATCCCCGACCAGTAGGAAAAATGTGGGCGGGGGAAGTGGTTGAGCACTGCTCTCCAATGCCCACATCCACAGCTGAAGTGTGAAGTGCCCTTGAGCAAGGCACCTAACCCCTCACTGCTCCCCAAGCGCCGCTGTAGCAGGCAGCTCACTGCTCTGGGTTAGTGTGTGCTTCACCTCACTGTGTGTACACTGTGTGCTGTTTGTGTTTCACTAATTCATGGATTGGGATAAATGCAGAGACCAAATTTCCCTCACGGGATACAAGGTGTACCCAAGAGTGTGTGTGTGTGTGTGTGTGTGTGTGCGTGTGAGAGAGAGAGAAACACAAAGAAAGAAAGAAAGAAAGAATGAAAGAGAAAGAAAGGTAACCTGACCCTGACCTGGCTCATGTTATGGATGACCTTTGACTCCAGCAAGACCCCTTCTCACTAATGACCTCATTGTACTGGTTGGGTAGGGTGTCTCATATGGGCAGGGGTCAGCAGCCTATACTCGCAGTCACACTAGGAACAAATGACACCACAAAGCACTGATGCAAACAGCAAATATAAGGAGACCACAGTTCTATTAACACCAATGTCCTTACCCAGTTGGTCTCCAGTGGTGTTCCAGAAATCAGCTGATATCATGGTGGAGTTATAGCTTATCCTATCTGCATGAGAGCCTCCGACTGCCGTGTACAGTAGCATTGACTGCTCTCGACACAGAATCAATGAAATATGCCCTACTATTGTGTCATATTTCTCGTTCAAAATAGCTGAACAACGCAAGAGACAGAAAGAAAACAGGAATGTGGCGTCCTACAAAAGTTCTGCTCAAAACGTAGCACTGCATCGCACTGCAGAACACTGTGTCATGTCACATACAAATAGGACATTCCAACTGAAAACAATATAATCTACATGATTTTGCCGCTAATTCTTGCTTGATGCGGTTAGGAACGGTGTGAAACTGAGTCAGGAGTCAGTAGAGAAGTTTAGTAGAACAGGAAGGACTCGCACACAGGGAACAGAACTACAGAGACTACCGTTATCCCAAAATCTTGAAACCACTCTATGAAAGAACCCAACAAGTAGTAGGACCCTGGAGAGTAGTCTGGCCTCTTGGAGTCATGGAGTAAAATGTACTGTGACATTTAGTGCATTGATTGGCATCAGGCGGACAGCTTTAAAAGTCTCCCCTTTAACACTTGGGGCCACGGCGAGTGTCATATGGGGAAGAAGATGTCACTGAGAAACAGCTGATTTACTGGAGTCCTTCAATCAAACCACAATTGGATATAAACTACTTATAAACATAATAATCAAAAGATGTATATATATATGGTTTATAAGGTCTGTAAAAACAAGAGCAGGCAGATGGAACCAATGAATATGCAGACATTGCACATTCAAAAGAGCAATGTGTGTAAGTGTATGTGTGTGTGTGCACGTGTGTGTGTCTGTGTGTGCATAGCTACATCCGTGTGTGCATTCAAACAGACGATAAATAGGCATGGTTCACTAAGTATGCTCCCCTTATCTCTCACTCACACACACACACACACACACACACACACACACACACACACACACACACACACACACACACAGAGCGCAAATCTGTTTGATCTGCAAATGACCTGGAATCATCAGCCCAAGAGGGCTCTGTCTCCACCAGTGCAGACAGTCTGCCCAGTGCTGTCTCCCCCTGATGACACAGCACAGTCCTCCAATATCCCATCATCATCTGCTCTCATGCTCAGCATTCTGACAATGTTCAGACATCAAAAGAAAAACCCAGTTTTACCAACACCACACCAGGTACAGATATCTAATGAAGAGACACTTCATTGGGACATGCAGGTCCCATCCCATAAGAAGATTAAAGAGCATGTTTTCACTGAACAGAAAAGAACTGCAACCTTTCCACCCTAAAACATGTATTGGATCAGTTTGATTTCCACTCAATCAATTACGTAAAAAGAACTTCACTGAAAATTCCACTGCCACACTGGAACGAACAAATAGCTTTCCCAAGAGGCTTTGCTCCACATTTATTCATTGATTTTTCTGTTCATTTCCATGAAGTGGCTGACTTGAAATGAACCCACTTGTGTACCAGATGCGACCTCGCCATCCACTCACAGCTGGAGTCTTAGGGGTTAAACTAAGACTGCGGCTTCACTAGGTGACCTTGTTTTGCATACGAGAGAGAGAGAGAGAGAGAGAGAGAGAATGAGAGAGAGGAGGACCGTTGAGGGGCCCGTCAGGAGCTACACACTGCTGTCACAGCCATACATTATTCACGCACGAGTGCAGGAAAAGCGGCAGGATTGGGATAGAGTCTGTTTCCATTGAAGTCAGGTCAGCAATTTAAATATTTAAAGAATCACACATTTTGGATGACATTCGTCCATTTCCACATTTTCCATTCTCCAGCTCCATATTTTCCCCTTCTCTATAACTGGCTAATAAACTGCAACTGTATGTTGATTTGATTAGTTTGGTACACACAAACAGATGTGTTTGTGCAACTGTAATGAGCACCTAAATGATCCATCTGTGTGGCATCACACTCCCTCCGTGCGTTCAGGGATGTCACCGGGCAAACTCCCACTGTGTCGTCTCTACCCAGCATGCACTGCTGGCGTAGCCATCAACCCAGCAACTCAGCCAGTGAGTGCAGGATCATGAATAAGTGAAGAGGTGAGCGTAGCACACATTGGAAGCGACCATGGGGTTCCATTTCTCACCCAAGGCCCGGATGGTGAGTGAGTGTGTGTATGTGTGTGTGTGTGTGTGTCAGAGAGAGAGTGTGAATGTGAATGTGTACTGCTGTTACCAAGCAACGTCCCCAAGAAAGTTGGAGGCAGTCTCCAGGAGCGAGCTGTGCCAAGCGAGGGTATGCCAGAGGGGGCAAACACTCCAACCGTTTATTAAATGTGTCTGTCACAGGGTTTCCTGTTTCCCAATGGAACAATACTTGTTACGGGTATTTACACAAACAAGCAACGATTAAGATCTGTAGAAATCTAAACAACTCTCATCAGACGGTCTGAGCTGGCTGAACAAGGCTGGTCGCCTTTTATAACATGGAGAAAATGTTGGTCTTACAAATGAGTAACTACCAAACTACTTGGATATTGACGACTACTTATTATTAGTTTGCCCTTTGAAACACGTTCAAATCAGGAGTACATTTTTTTTTTTTTTTTTATCACACACAGCAACGTTGTATACTCAGTGGAGTGACAAGTCAAAGACACAAGTCTAACCAGAATGTCTATCTCTGTGTCCAAAACACACACACACACACACACACACACACAGGCATAGTATTTGGGACTGCAAAAAGTACTCTTTTGGAACACATACTGCCAAATTAATACCAGCTGGCCAGTGTGCTTGGACGAAACTTTTCCGGTCCTCATAAGGACAGGAATGGCTGCCTGAAGAAAGACCTGTAGGCCTATTGCAAAAGCATACAAATGAAATTGTATCTAGGAAGAGTCTGCTAAGTGAACAAATGTAAACTTAAAACAAGTGCCTTGGTCCAAAGACTGTGATATTTGTTTTAACCATCACAATGATATTTCTCCTCAACCAAACTTTGTCACATAGGCTAATACATCTAATTAGTTCAATTATGACATATTTTACACAAAACTCATGCTTGCTTTTCCATTTTCAGTTACCTTTTATCAATTGTGTTGTCAGTGTATTTGGGGACTAATACACTGACAACCTCCAAGATCACTCCAAGTGCTGCACTGTCAGGTGTTTTGGAGGCTTTACCATGAAGTCATAACACGCTATGTCAATAATGTTACCACAATGTTACTAATTTAACTAATTTCCAATCAATGGCAAAGAGGCCATTTAGGTCCCAATATGACAGCAACTTAAGAGGGTGGGCAACAGGCAGGGATGTAGTGGAGGCTAAACGCAAGTAAACGCAGTTTATCCACCTCTGAAATTGCAGAAATAGTTTATCCACCTCTTATTCGGGTTTTTCATCTCTCAAAAGAGTTTATTCACCAATTGCAACTTTTAACATTAAAAAGTCACACCATATTATCCACATTTACAATATGTACACTCATCAACACTCTAGGAACCATTTAATATCCTACCAGTGGTATTGTTATAAACATTGGACAATAACCGCATCATCAAACATGTTCTGAATGCCTTTTTAAAAAATCAACCAAACCAATGGCGCAGTCCACCTCACCGAGCTCACATAATTCATAGTTTAGGCTACTCACCTCTTATTTTACCACTACACCCTGACTACAGGCTATGCTTATGTGCTTCTAATAATACATTTGGTTAACGCTATCAAGTCATAGCCTACCATTATCACATAACTCATGTTGGTATGTTGTAACAACCATATATAGGTTATATAGGTCTAGCCTACAGTTTTATGCCGGAATAGTATGTTCACTATTACCACGCACTATCACCTACCCGGCCCATTTTCACTTTTCAATACTCTCATTGGAGCCACCTAATTACTTTGTCCCACATTCACTAACGTTATTTAGGACACTGCCTGCCTGCGGACAGTGAAGTCTAGAGCAATACACATACGCTCAAAATTGAGATTCATTTATAGAAGAAAGTGCGAGGGGGTTTTAGTGTTTATGAAGGCGTCCACTCACCACCAGGACAGAGGTGCGAACCACTTCAGACACGCTCTGGCGGAGCTCGGCAGCGGTGCCCGGTTTGCTGAGTCCGCGCGTGAACTTCCTCGTCTCGGGCTGAGTAGTCAAAGCCATAGCCGCGCGCGTCCTCCAAGATCACTTCACAAACGGCTTGCACACATCCAAGCTGGTAAAATTAGTTTATTTCCGTGGGGAAACCATCAGCCACCGTCTCCCTGTGCCTTTGGTGGTCACCAAGCAATGCAGCGCACCTTCATCGCATCCAGTGTGGTCATAAAATCCATATGGCGTGCCTCCCGCATAATTTGTGCAGTCACTTTAAACAGCAGCCTGACTTCTAAATGCGTGAAAACGAGGATTCCCCTTATGCGTCTCCCGTCTCGTTATTGTCCGCTCCCCGGGACTCCATTCTGGGCTCACTAGTCTACTTCGCTCTCACCACTTTGCGGGCATGCTCTAACTGCAACCGCTTCGTCACGCCTCCTTTCCTCCCGTTCGCTGAACAGCAACAATCTTCAACTCATCTGACAGGTGAGGGACCGTCCAGTGGTGTGAAGCAACCGAATTTATCCAAAGGCGATTTTTGGGATCAGTTTAACGCACAACACCAGGCAGGTTAGGGTAAAGAATTGAGGACTCTTAAGGAAAAGTTACGCCCAACAAGTATAGTAATTTTCCTCCATAGCTTAAGCAAATGCGAACGATGCTGCTTAAAACTACAGAGTTCGGACTTAACATTTCTAGGCATCTAGTGGTCAGATCGTCTGTCCCAATCAAATATGATCTCAACGGCTTCCTTTCTTAAATAAAAGTAAAAGGCACATCTGACATGAGCCAGTGTTATAAAAACCTCACTTTGACCGTAGGCTACTCGAAATGTGGAAATATGAGAACTGACAGCATTTGGCTGTTTCACGAAAACAGACTAGTGGACATAATAGGAAATGCTATCCGATAATTTATTTATTTATTTTAGTGTAGTTACGTCCACAAGATGGCGCCTTATATCCACATTACAATTGACAACACGGTATTGAATGCAGGTTATAATTTATTAAAATGCAGAACGTAATAATAATAATACAATTTTACAGTCATCGACTGGTTATACAAATCACAGAATTCAAAACATACAATGAGACAGCATTCCGCATGAATGAGAGCAGTTGTAACTACAGGCTACTTGGACACTTATGATAGACTGGAAAGATTCAGGCCATAGTCAGCCAAATGAATATCGAGCTTATTAAATTAACAGCATACACACACAACCTTTCCCAACCTTTCCACACACACACACACGCACGCACGCACACACACAACACTGTCTCAGAGGGACCAGTAGTCGCATTCTGCTGATGTTGGGATGTTAAGACACTTACGAAAACAGTTAAGGGGTTTTCTATTGTGCTCTTAAGCTTTGGGCATGCACCAAACAGAGACACACACACACACACACACACTCTCATCACAATCATACAAGGGATGTAACAAGCTGCTTGCATCCTAGGTTGTGTGTGCATAGTGCACAATGTTGCTGAGGTGTGTGAGGAGTAGGGGTAGCTTAGCATGCACTGTGCATTGAGAAACTGTCCAGGATTTTGTGTGCTTGACCTATGAACTTTGAGTGACTGACCTTTCAAGCTCCTTACATTCAAGAAGGGGAACCCTGACCATTTTGGGGATGGGCCGCATGCATTTTCACTGCCCACACTTACTCATATACACACACACACACACACAGAGGTACATGTAAGAACACATACAAACCAGGAAACATCTATTCTCTCTCTATTTCACTCTCTCTCACACACACGAGAATAGATACAATACATACAAGAGAACGCACAAGAAGGACCTTATGCTCTCATTCATTCATTCTTTTACACACACACACACACACACACACACACACACACACACACACACACACACACACACACACACCTAGGCAAGTTCAGATAGTGAGGAGAATTGGTAACGTGACCCATAGCATTGTGTTTGTTCTCAGATACAAATCTTTAGTTGAGTCTGAAAAACAAGAAATCCGACAGCGCGTTTTGCACTTTTGCATTCTACAGCCCTGACGGCATGCAACTAAACCCACATTTTAAACAAAACAAACCAAAAAAAAAAAAAAAAAACATCCCCCTAAACACAACCTCATGATAATTGTCAGGTTGTGTGAAGGAGTGGTGCAGGGTAGGGGAGTTAGTGCTTTTTCTCTGCCCGATCGCTTTCATAGCCCAGCTCTCCCGGAGAGTGGACCTCAGGATTGTCATCCGTGGAGAAGTTTGTGTACAAGGAGGGCAAGTCCTGCATGTGGGGATTGTGTGACCGTTTTAAGTGCAACTTAACCGTTTTTTTTTTTTTTTTTGCAATTTCAAACAGACAGCCCACCATGATATACAAAATCAATTATACCAACAATAAAAAAAAAATGTTGATTTTTGCTAAAATTTACATAAAAATAAGCTACAGACTATTGCACGTCTTCAAGAGTAGGAAACAAAATAAAAAAGGGAAAAAAATGACAAAAGAACATAAAAGACATGCTAAAATCAGAGTGAAGTCCAACTAAAGAGTGATACAGCATTGTCAGTTGGTCAGTCTTTCAGACTGCCCTTGGTGTTGAAGAAGAGAGTTTCTGTAGCAGAGACTAAAGGACCTATACAGGCAAACACACTGATTTTTATATTCAACATTGTCAGATTATCTTTTTTTACAATTATTTTTCTTTACATCTTTCTTTTTAAGTTTAGAGACCATTCTTCATGGTGGTCATCATGGATACTGATTCAAGAATTACGATTTTGACGTTGAAAAGTGCAAAGTAAAAAAAGAATATAAAAAGCTCAAAATGCACATTAATCAAAACTTTACACCACATTATATATATATAAAAAAAAACATGACTGATTTTAAAAACATGGGACCACTTAGAGCCAATGGGATCCTGCATAGCTGAGATTGTTTTTCTTAAAGCCATCTTGTCACAGGGGCCAACAAGGAACAACATTAAATCCAGCACTTAATGAAAAACAAACAAACACACAAACAAAAACACAAACAAACAAATAAAACTCCTCCATTTGACTCCAGTCATCCTCTCCATCACTCCTTCCAGGCCTTTACACGTCAGTCTTCCGAACGCGGCTAAAAATAAGTAAGGTTTCGAGGTTTTAAGGATACACCATGAACAGTGAGTATTGATTGGCCAAACAAGGCTGAGCTCTGTAGCACTGCGCTACTGTCCATTAACTATCCTATTGTTACACCCCCCCCCCCCCCTCCCCCCTCACCAGCTTGCATTTCAGCCAGCTCAGTCAGTCTAAAACTCTACAGGCATTGTATATGCTGATGGGACATGGGATGGGGTGGCAGGGGTGGGGGTGGGTGGCAGGGGGTAGAGGGTAGGTAGTATACTCATAGTTCAGACCCGCGAGAGATCGTTGGGGTCAGGGCCGTAGGCAGAGGTCATGGTGCCCCCGCGGCTGCCCAGGTAGATGGCGGTGGTAGATTTGGGCCGTTGGGTGGAGGTGTTGTGGTTGCCTCCCCTGGATGTGTTGCCGCTGCTGTGCGTGTTATTGTTGTTGACCTCGGCGTCCAACGCGACGTCCGAGGAGATGACCCAGGTGGCGGGGCGCCAGCGTTTGAGGGCGTACGGCGTCTTCACGCGCTTCTTGATCTTCTCGCCGGAACCCTGCTCCTTGCTATCCCTTCCCATGTCCTCCACTGAGAGAGAGAGAGAGAGAGAGAGAGACAAGAGAAGACAAGTTATTGGAAATAATCCATGTCGTAAATGTAGTCGACTGGCCTAGTTAAATAATGGATAAAAACAAAGGATTGCACGTGTATGGATATGTGGGATGGATATGATGGGTGAAGAAGACAGAGACAGATCTGAGAGGACGTGCTGAGTAGGTGGGGGTTGGTGCAGGTGCGTGTATGTTTGAAGGAAAACGAGGGATGGATGTTCAGAAACAGGTGCGTGCTGCTCTCTAATCTCACTTGTGGAGGTCAGTGTGGTGATGGACAGGTCCAGGGAGTTGGGTCTCTCCGGCCTGCGGCCTTTGTGCTGCCTGAGCAGGGCCTCCATGCGAGGCTGTGGGGGTGCCGTGCTCTCACCGCGCTCCTGGGGGGCTCTGGAGCCGCCGGGAGGGGCCGCCTCTGAGGTGGCGGTGTTGGTGCCGGCGTTGGCGGTGGTGGGGGCCTCGTTGGGCAGCGCGTTGTCCGCGCTCTCCCCGCCCCCCTCGTTGTCCCCCTCGCCCTCGCTCTCGCTCTCGCCGTTGTTGTTGTTGCTGTTGTTGTTGTTGGCGTTGTTGGGCCGCGCCTCTCGCCGTAGCAGCGGCTCCTGCTCGTCGGGGCTGGCGGCCAGCAGGCCGAAGCTCAGGTCCTCCGAGCTCGCCGGGCCCTTCCCGTGATGCCCGCTGGTGCCGGCGCTGACGCCTGATGCTCCTGCGACGGCGTCTGTGACGGGCACGTTGTTGGTGACCGTGACCAGGCGAGGCTCGGCTGCCACGACGACCGCGTTGGCCTTGGCAACGCCAGTCTCCACCTGCCGCAAGTTCGACTTGCTCTGCTTGCCGAACTTCAGCCGAAGCGAGGAGGACGATGACGAGGGTTCCTTCCCAGAGGTCTTAGCGTGCAGCGGCAGGCTGCTAGGCCGCTTGGGAAGGTTCTGCTGCTTGGGTAGCGGATGGGCAGCCCCCGAGCCGTCGCCGTGGTGATGAAGATGAAGATGCGATGTTGAGGACGACGACGGCGAAGTCCCGCCCGTGACCTCGGCGGCCATCTTGATGAGCGGGTAGAGCAGGCCGTGCGACCCGGAGGCCAGCGCGTCTGGTGCGCAGAACAGCTTCTGCGACGTCTCCATCAGGCTCTCGTCCGAGCTCTCGCGCAGGTTGCGCTCCACCTCGCTGGGGTCCAGCTTGGGCGTCTCCAGGTCCTCCTGCGTGAGGACGGGGCAGTGGTGGTGGTGATGCGGCGGGTGGTGGTGATGGAGGCTGTGCAGCGTCGACGCGGACCCCACGGGGGGCTCGGAGAGAGGCGTGAGGGTCAGGCCTGTGGTGGTGGTGGACTGACTGGCACCGCTACTCTCTGGACTGGGCAGCCGTGGCTGGAGGAGGTGTTGTTGTTGTTGTTGTTGACGCTCGTAGTTGATGCAGTTCCTGTTTTTCTCCACCACGACTCCGCCCGCTGCCGCCTGAGAGGTGGGGCCGGACGATGAGGAGGCGTCTCCGCCACCTTGAGTGGTTTTGGTCCGGCCCTCGGAGTCCTCGATGTAGGAGGAGGACGAGAGGTCGGAGTAGGGACCCACCTTGGGAGTCCGGCGGACATGAGACAGGTTCCTGTGAAAAGCACACACATGCAACACACATAAATAACGTGCAATACATACAAAATAGGTTTCAGGTACTGTATGTCTTTTGTTAGTTTTGAGACGTTTGCCTTGGCTTTAACTGTGATAGGACTGTAGAGACTGACAGGAAGTGAGAGGTGGAATAGTATCAGGCAACGACTGCAGGTCGGAATAGAACCCAGGCCCCCGTGTTGTAGGCACTTAAACCCAAATGTGGTATGAATGCTGCTGCTTGATATATGCTGTTAACACACACTAAAGACAC
>NC_055978.1:15489461-15684461 GCF_018492685.1 Alosa sapidissima | reverse complement strand
TTATGCATAACAGATACATGGATTTTATGTAAGCTTATGCATCTGGGACATGGTGTCTGTGTATGTGTGTTTGAACTATAAGAAAATAGAGACATAAACAGTCCCAAGGTGCTATACTACTTTGATATGTGTGTGAGTGTGTTCACACTTAATGGAGACATCCACCATGTACTGTGAGTCATATCTCCTTATCACCATGTAAGCACACTGAAAGGAAATGCTCAAGTCTGATTACGCTGAATCAACAATAATGTTGAGCGGCCTAATCACACCTTCAGCTTGGCCCTCCAAAACAGAGAGCAGGGTCAGTGTGTGTTTACCTTTATTAAGTCAATGAATAGGATTGCCTGTGTGTGTGTGTGTGTGCAAAAATAGAGAGAGAGAGAGAGAGAAGGAGCGAAAGTCTTAAATGGTATACTGTGTGTGTGTGTGTGTGTGTGTGTGTGTGTGTGTGTGTGTGTGTGTGTGTGTGTGTGTGTGTGTGTATGCCCACCTCCTTTGATGATCTCTGTGTGCAGGTAGGCCAGGCCTCGTGTGACTGAGTGCACCAGTCTACAGCAGCTCATCCAGTCCACAACACACCCACTCAGGTACCTGCACAGAGAGCCCTGCAGACAGAACCACAGAGAAAGAGACAGAGAGAGAGAGAGGGATGAGGAGAGAGAGAGAGAGAGAGAGAGAGAGAAGAGAGAGATAGAGGGAGAGAGAGAGAGAGGGAGAGAGAGATAGACTGAGAGTCAAAATTAGGCTGACAGGGAGACAGATACAGAAGATGCAGACCTTTTCCCCACGACGGAAATGGTGACTGAAGATGACATTTATACACGTTGGCTTGTTTGCTGGTAAACATTTTAAAAGGCCAATCTTAGAGGAAATGTCATTAATGTGTGTGTGTGTTTGTGTGTGTGTGTGTCAGAAAGAGTGAAGCCAGATATGCACTCTCCCAGACATAAACAGCCATGGCAGGGGAGCCTAGTGGAGCACAGGATGGGAGGAGGACTGGAGGAGGGAGGGAGAGAGACAGAAAAAGACAGAGGAAGAGAGAAAGAGAGAGAGAGATTGTGACAGAACCGAGGAAGAGAGCGGGAGAGAGAGAGAGGGGGGAAAGAAATTGATAGGGTGAGGGAGAGACAGAAAGAGAGAGATTGAGGGAGGGATAGAGAGAAAGAGACATGGAGAAAGCAACAGAGGGAGAGAGAAGAGAGAAAGAGGAAGTAAGGCAACAGTAGAAAGAGGGAGTAACGTAGGAAAGGGGGAGTTAGAGGGTAAAAATCTGCTGATGGCATATGCCTGCAAAAAACACTGAGCCAAACCAGCAGGGTGTATGCATGTGTGTGTGTGTGTGTGAGAGACAGAAGCTCACCACACATGCACTCCCCTCTCTCTGTCCTCTATCTCTCATCTCCACCTCTTGCTGAAATACAGTACTTCAGGTACCTTAACCCATGCCTACTGCTGCACACACACACACACACACACACACACACACACACAACCCATCCCTACTGCTGCTATGGAGCATGGCATGTACAAGGCTCTCGCTCTCTCTTTCCCTCACACACACACACACACATTAATTATTAATGCTTGCTCAATGCCTCTTCCCTTGATGCTGAGAGATGCACGTTCTGTGTGCACAGCAGGAGATAGGGTCATATGCTACAGCATCTCATATCTCATTTGACAAAAGAGTGTGTGTGTTTGTGACTGTGTGTCTAACCTCCTCTAGTATAGGTCAAGCCAGGACAGCCTCTGTCACTGTTATCTCAGAGAGAGGGGGGGGGGAGAGAGAGGAAGGGAGGTAGAGGGTTGTCAAGACGGATGATGGATTAGTCAGAAGTGGAGGAAAAGGGAAGAGGAGAATTCTATGCTGTCCTTTCTCAGCGATGTCCTCAGTGAGATGGATGAGGAAGCTCACACATGAAAGAGCTGACTCCACGCAAGGACAGAGAGAAACAGAGAGAAGAGAGGGATAGAGATGTGGGGAGAACAAGAACCCTGAAGGCAGAGGAAACCAAAAGAACCTACAGTATCAAGAACCTCAGGGAAGACTTGCAATGAGCAAACAAGTAAAGGAGAAGAAAGAGAGAGGGAGGAGTGGAAAACTTCAGACAAACCGGAGCTCAAAATATGTGAAAATGAAAAATGTGAATTCTAATGGCACACCCTTCTTCCATTATCCCTCAAGCAAGACATCCTCCTGACTAATTCAAGCCTGCCCCACCTTCCCTCCCACTCTCTCTACCTAAACCCCCCCCCCCCCCCCATCTTTCTCTCTCCTTAGTTATCCTGGTGCTGAAGGCTGGGGGCTAACTTGTGCATGCGGTCTCAACCCGCACTCCCAAACCTCCACCCAACTCCTCCAGCTCTAGCCCCAGCTCTCTGGCCTCAGGCCCTGGGCTGAATATTGATGCATGATGGCGTGGCGTTAGCGTTCCAGAGGTCCAGAGGCCTGGATCACATTCTTATCAAAACGGTTTGAAACTATCCCAGCAGTCCTGAAGTTCCTGTGTGAATTTAGTACCTGTACATGTGCATTGTACAAATAAATCAATTTGGTTCTGTTACGATATAAGTACTGCAGGTTTTTCGAGTGTGTGCATCTGTGTGTCTGCATGTGTAGGTTAGGGTTTTATGGTCTGTGTGTTTGTGTTTGGCTGTGCTTGTGCATGGTTTTATGTGTGTGTGTGAGTGTGAGTGTGTGTGTGTGTGTGTGAGAGAGGGAGACAACAGAACATCATCCCTTTCTCTGTCAGACGGTCTGCAATGCTACCAGATACGGTTGCTTAGTGATTCTAAAAGCGGAAGGCTTGTTCTACAGTTTCCAATGCAAGGTCATGGAGAAGGGGACAGGGAAACGAGCCGCGTGGTTAGCAGCAAGAGCTGAAAGAAAACGCCACTTCAGACGCAGTAATCTAAAACTCTGAGAGTCTGTCTGGAGAGCCACAAAAAATGATACATAAGCTTTTAGAAGGGGAAGGAAGAGGATAATAGAAGAGAACAGTAGTAAAAGAGAATAAGAAGAAAAAAGAGAAACTAAAGAATACACAAGAATGAAAACCCACTGACGAGAAGAAACATAAAAACTAAAAGGTCTGAAGCATCATTAGTCGTGCTTCTCCAAAAGCAACGGTGATGTAATCCTCTTTTGTGCTTTAAGCGGAGATTTAGTGCATTCCTGTAGTGAAGGCCATGCCGTGGCAACACTGGATAAGATGTGAGGCAGCGTGACATTTTCCACTGGGGACAACAAAGACGGGGGACATTAAATGATGTGCTACATCGCACTCAACCGCAAAACCTTCTCCTTCATCAAAGTGGGCCTTGCACGAGAGACTGATGGATTTTTTTATTGACCATTGTTTGTAGGGCTTCAGCAAATTACCGTTCTATTTAACCCTCAGGGAGGATTTTTTTTCTTGGACTTCTTAGTCAATGTGTGTGAGGGTGGTTCTCAAACTGAACTGTGTCACTTATGCACATAAACATGGCATAAGGTGAATTATGAGCTATGGCATGTTAGGGTGGTACTCAATCTGAACTGTGTTCACGAACATGAACATAACTGTGATATACAGTGAGTTTGGGCTACTGACGTGAGGACAATACTCAAACTGTACTGTGAAACTTGTGTATGTAAACATAACGTCAGGCAATTGTAAAAGAACATGGGTGAGTTTCAGCTACTAAAATGTGGGTAGTACTCAAAAGTTTGTGTCTCAAACCACCTACTTGCACACTTCAAATACTTAGTTTAAGTATATAGTGCAGATATTGGGACAATACTAACCAACGAAAAGTGGGCACAACGCAAGTAAGTGCTCAGTGCACACAAGCAGAGTACTGACACAGCATCTGTACTGTGAAACTTGTGTGTGTAAACAATTCAGGCAATCTTAAGAGAACATGAGTTGAGTTTGGGCTACTGACATAAGGGTAGTTCTCAAACGTGCATGTAAACATAATGTCAGGCAATCAAAATAATTGAGCGAGTCTAGGCTACTGACGTGAGGGTAGTACTCAAACTGTACTGTGAAAACGTGCATGTAAACATAATGTAAACATAGTGTCAGGCAAACGTAATAATTGAGTGAGTTTGGGCTACTGACGTGAGGGTAGTACTCGAGCAGCAGCAGGAACTCAGGCCTCCCGTCCGAACCAAGCCGCTCCTCGCTCTCCAAGAAGCGTGTGACGTTGTCGTGCTCCATTGGCAGGCGATAGATGGCGCGCTCATTGGTGAAGGGCTGCCGGTTGACCGAGGAGAAGAGCTTCACCGCCACTGGACGCTCGTCCAGGGAGCCGCGGTACACCGCGCCATACCGCCCGCGGCCTATCAGCTGAGGGAGAGGAAGAGGAGGAGGGGAAGGGAGGGAAAGAGAGATGGATGAGGGAGAAAGGGGAGGGAAGAATCCACAGATCAGGAGAGAGAAATGAAAAGAAGGGGGATGGAGGGATGCAAGACAGTTAAAAGGATGATAAACTGTCAAAACAGAAATCCAAGTAAACACAAACACACACACACAGACACCATCCGTCCTACCTCTAATAGCTTGAGGCTGTCCAGGTCCAGTGAGGGCTGAGACACTGCAGCCTCTAACATGTCCAGATTATGAAGCCCATGCTTCCGGTCTCCTGTGGAACACACACACACACACACACACACACAGGAAAAGAATTAGAGAGTGAGTGTGAGAGAGAGAGAAACCCCACAGAGAATGAGTACATTCTAAAGGCTGTTCAATCTGTTCAGATATAGACATGCAGCTGTTGCAGAACCCATTGCTATGGTAACTCACCCCTCAGTACGCGGTACCCAAAGAAAAGCAGCACAACGAAGACAGCAACCACGGAAACTGTTGCCAGGGCGATGACGACAGCTTCCTCCCGGTAGAGTGATCGAGACACTGCTAAACAAGCAAACAAGGCACAAAGGTCAAAGGTCAGGATATATTTGTCTAAGAAAAATATCACACACCAGCCAAGCTTGAACTAACAACAGTGCTTTTAACAGTCTTGCCAACACTTATGGAGCTTGTTTTGTTGTCGCTAACTAGCAGGGCACAGTGAAAGACGGGTGACTTCTACACACATAGACGCTGTAAAGTTAGTTAGTCCAAAACGAGCACATACTTCACATTGTCTCATCAAACGCCTTGCTGGCCTGCTTTGGCTTTATTTAACTAGGAACTTCAATCCTCAAACTGTTGCTGGATTTGTGCATTTAGACAAGTAAATTTGTCTCTTCTATGTAACACACGATTTCGAGGGAAATTATACAACTGACCCTTCATCTCGACCCAGACTCAGCGGCCACAGATGGACACAAGGGAAGGGGAAACGAGTGTCACGCTTCTGCAGCGCCCAACAAAAGTCACCTGGCTTGACACGACGCAACGCGGCGCTTAAGTCTTGCTAAAGCTCGGCCGGACCAATCTCCCTGTTGTCGCTTCTAAGGCTACACTCTCACACACACACAAAGGCGCCTAACGAGTGGCGCTGCCATGTCTGTCTCAATCAGCCAGGGTCCAGGGATATGTCCCCATATATGGGCATGGATTTTTAAGAAGAGAAAAGGAACACACACACACACACACACACACACACACACACACACACAAGAATGAAAAGACTGTGTGTGTGAAAAGGCTGAGGCTAGGCTACACCAGTGCCAGGGCCTAATTAGGGGGGTGTTTCCCATTGTTAGGCGACGGGCTAAAACCAGGGGAGGTAGAGAGGGCATTAATCCTCGGATCTGAGGCTACGCTATTCTTCCACCAACGGTCACTCGCTGGTTCGGACAGAAGAGTAGAAAAGTCTATATTGAACACACACACACACACACAGAACTGTGTGAAATGTAAGGAGAGGTCAGGAATCTGGGTGTTGAGATTCTGAGGGCAGCAGCTCACAGAAAAGTGGATATTTCTACTTCTTAAGATTCGGAGTGTTAACAATGCGTGAGGCTTCAGCACGTGTGTGTGTGTGTGTGTTTATCTGTGTGTGCAATGTGCATGAGAGTGTGTATGCATGTGTGTGTGTGTGTGTGTGTGTCTACATCCACTGCTCTGACAGTTTTGCTGGAAGGCTCCCCGGATCTCAAGGCTGACTGAATATTAGTCAGAAGCTGGGCACACGTGAGTAGGCTTCTCTCTCTCTCTCTCTCTCTCTCTCTCTCTTTAACATGCAGCCTCTCCATCGCACTCCCCCACTCCCGGAGCAAGGCATACTTTTGAACTCTTGCCACATTCAGGGAGACGAGAGGAGTGACAGCGCGTGGGAGAAAAAGAAAGAGAGAAAAAGAGAGACAGATTTCTTTTCTTTCAATATTCTGAACTTTTATTTCACCCCCAAAAAGGACGAATGCCACGACAGCCACAATCCTCTGCAGCCGAGCATCCGTCTCCCATGCAGGAGTTGCAGCACAACAACTCCACATCATTTGGATTGTTCAGATTCTCCCCTCAGTACCCGTTTCTCTGCTACTGTGCAAATTGGCCCACCACAGCCTTGTGTTACTCAAGAGAGCTCCAGCACATGATTTCCATAACACTCCGACAACACAAACATCCGAGTCCATTTGCATCCTCAATATTTTATACTGATACACTAAACACACATACTGTATGCTTAGCTCAAACAGCACAAGCTCAATTTCAGCTGTTTTAAATCAACTGAGATTAAGCTATTCCACATAAACACACACTCACACTCACACTTACGGAAGGGCTGAACAGTGGTGGGGGTGGGCTCGGGGAAGTCCTCTGTGAAGTTGACGTTGCACATGTCTCGGTTGCAGCAGCAGAACCTGTAGCTAGAGCTGCCATTCTGCATTAGCGACGGGGCCGTGGTTACCAGGCAGCGGTCGTCATCGCAGTCCGGATGCTGGCTGTTGTATGTCCAGCAACCTGAGGGTGAAGGGAGAGGTGTGAGAGCGGGACGAGACATGAGATCAGCACAATGAGGACTAGTCTGAACCCACAATATCTGAGCATGGCAGTGTGGGAGTGCCTGTGTGTGTGCGCATTGTGTGTGTGTCTGTGTGTGTATGTGAGTGTGTGTGTGCCCATGTGTGCTTGTGGACTGTGCTAGTCGTAGCCCCAGCATCATCACTGTGTGTGTGTGTGAATTGTGTAGGTTGTGCCTGTGCCTTGTTCTCACCTGTGCGCTAGTTAGTGTGTGTGTGTGTGTGTTAGGGGTGGTATAAAAGGGGTTTTTCCCTTTCGCGTGAAAGCGGAGGTGTGAGGTTTTTTGGCAGCGTGGAATCGGAGGTTGCACCAGCGGCGCACAAGTTTACTGTAGGTAATAACCCCAGATCTTAAAAGCCCTCGAAAATGATCATTCAAATGTGTGATGCCCTGAAGAAGGCCCAAGCTACGCTACGCATGGGCATTTTTAGGTCCAATTTGTGTTAAAGACATTTTTATCTTCTGGAGTGCCTTGGTCACAGGTCTTCTCATATGAAACTACTTACCTTGGACCAAAGAGCACCCAACGACAAAACATATGAAAGAACAAAGAGGACTGAGCACGCCACTGACTCTAAATATCATTCAAATGTGTGTTGGGTCTTCCTCACATGGAAGATCTAACGTTCAGTTTCAGAGAGCAAATAGCCCTGTTGAGAGGCGTTCAAATTCGGCAGAGACAGGAGAGAAAATGTGCATTTACAGGGCTTGTCACTGTTATGTGGTAGCCTAGAAGCTAAGCTTGCATAGTTCAGGTAGGCTACGCTATGTGTAGAAATAAAATATTCCGTAATATTTCATTCAATCTTCATGTGCTAAAAAGGTACAAAAGTTCCTGTAGATGGCAATAACATATTCTACTTTTTTGCCAAATAAATGAAAAGCATGTTGAAATCTTCAAGGTCTTCACTCTTACTGTATCAAAATCTCACATTTTCTCAGAGATGGTCTCAATGAGGCAAGTCAAATTCTTTCCGTTTGTGCATGATTACATGATATAACTGCTTTTAAAACTGTGGCCTAAATGGTGGATAATTAAGCTATACATCATGTGCTGAAGTATGATATTTCTGAAGTGTTTAAGATTAAAAGAAAAAATAACAACAAGAACTGTACAGAACCGAAAACCGTGACCTTAAAACCGTAATACAAACCGAACCATGGGTTTTGTGAACTGTGCCACCCCTAGTGTGTGTGTGTATGTCTGGCTCCAGCTGCATGTGTGTCTGAGTGTGTGTAAGTGTGTACTGTGTGTCTGTGTGCACCTACCTTGCTTGACTAGACGTACGCCATTCTGGTTCCTCTCCCAGAGGCCGTAGCACTGGGCGCCGGAGCTGCAGCGGACGGTGGAGTTCTCCAAGAAGACCCGGCCCTCCGCGCTCACACCGATGCGGCCTGCCAGGTCTTGCTGCTTCTCCGCAAATGCACACTCCCTCTCCTCGCTCTGAGCCGCTGCAGACGGGGAGGGGGGCACAGAGAGAAGGACAGACAGAAGCAGGCAGAGACAGATTATTTAGAGATTTAGAGAGTTTATTATTCCTTACATAGACCAGTGCCTGACATCTCCACATCACTACACCATGAGACACATAACAGTACACATTATACATATAAGACTACCTTACACTACATTACATTATATTACATTAGAGGTAGGTCTTATGTTTTTTGTACAATATACACATGATAGTGCACACAATATTATAATGTATAGTCACAAACATCACATCATCTGATTAAAATAAAAACATCTCCCTGCCGTCTCAGTTCAACTTCACAGCCTCTCCTGCTCCATAGATAACCTCGTACCAGCACTGGCTAATTTGCCATTAGGCGGGGATCACATTAGCCAGCGTCAAGCGGCAGGTTTCCTATTGTTCTCTATGGTTCGGGAGCAAAACAGTGGCAACGCTGGCGTAACGCTAGCTTTGAACAAGCTAAGCGTTGACAGTGTTTCCCACAGAATTTAATTCCATTTGTGGTGGTTGGTTTGCAGAATTAACTTGAATGCAACAGTTTTTAACAAATTAGCACAGCGTGGTTATGATACTAACCAGATTTAAGCACAATTTAGTACAACCTGGAAAATCATTGTGTGGTGGTCAATGTTGATATTGTGGTAGGCCGCCACAAATAAGTCAATGTATGGGAAAAACTGGTTGAACTTGGTTCAACTTTCAAAGCGCGAAGCATATTCAATTGACAAACCCGTTTGTGTTGCTTAGGAACGATAGAGAAATGATTAAAGAGAGTGGGGGAAAGAGGGCTCTGAAACGAAGGGGGATAGAAAGTTGTAGGGCTGTGCAATTAATCAAATTTAAATTTCAATCTCAATTTTGGCTCCAAACAATCACAAAAATAGTATAATCGAGAAAAAACAACTATCTTGCCACAATCCGTTAAGAAATAGGCTTTTTGGAAATACATACAATTTCAACTCATGCTGCTCACTGATTCACGCTGCTTCTTTAAGCACCACACACCCCTCCCCTCTGTGCACAGGCCACTCAAGCAGTTTTGGGTTGCATGTGTGTGTGCTCCTGCAGTCGGTAGCATCATGAACCATGTCGAAATTGCAACTAGCGCATTCTCTGCTATGTTTGTTACTATCACTGTCAATTGAGGTGACCAAATTACTCAGAGAACTTATGACAAGTTGGCTAATCTAACTTTAGAACACACCTGTTTTTGTAAATCAGCACGATACAGCTTGTCTACTAGCTTCTACTAATGCACGAGGATAACATTAGGCAAAACATATTTCCCAAGACCCAAGGGAGACCCTCATGAATAATCGTTAATCGCAATTACAATTTTGACTAAAATAATCGTGATTATGATTTTTGCCATGATCGAGCAGCTCGAGAAAGTTGTGTGCACTGAAAGGAGAGATGGAGTGAGAGAGAGACAGAAGGTTAAGAGAGTGAAAAAGGGAAGTGAATAAAGGACACAACAAGAGGGAGTGGAGCGATAAAAGGAAGTGATGTAGAAGAATGTGAAAAGGGAAAAAAAGAGGAGGGGAAAAAAAAGAGAGAGAAAATGACAGGGTGCGGTGGGGCCAAGAGAGAAGACAAAAAGAAGAAGAAGGAAAAAAAACAAACAAAAAAATGATCATCCTCAGCGTCTCAAGAGATGAAAGATTCTCTCTGCCGTTGTTTACACCCCAAACACTGTGGCAAGCTGAGGCGCACAAAAATATTCAAGCACTTTGCTACTCGTGCACTTCCATAAAAATCATCAAGGGAAACAAACCACCCGTGAACACACTAACACCCACTGGCAGCAAACACACACAGACACACACACAACAACAACACTCGCAACAAGAGCTCGATTATGGCAATCGGGTGTGTGTGTGTGTGCATTCATATGTGCTCTTACATGTATTTCATGATTACTTTGGTCAATAAATGAAATCACAATTATTTATCACGATTACCCACTGACTCCGGAAACATCCTGAATTAATGAAATTTAATTGAAATAAGCTTGTCTTTTAATAGTGGCTTTCCAGAACATTCCAAAATGCAGTGTTGCAAAAATAATTATTGTTTTCATACTTTTTTTTGTCATCACTGGTAGCCAAAAATAACTCAATAACTTAAATCAACAACTGCACAGCCCTGCTCTCAGCATCTGAAGGCCCTGCAGTACAAACAGGTCTTAGCCGACATGTAGAGTAGAAACATTAAGGACGAAACAGAGAGTCTAGAGAGAGAAAGACTATATAACTAAACACCACAGGCTCTCAGTCCAACTCCTGCATGGTCTGTGGTGCAGAATTGGCCGTCCAACAACATAACGTAGCCTAGTACCGCCTTAGCACTCGCTCTAGGAGTTTCAGGCTTGGAGCTCAGTTAAGTGCGTTGAGATAATTTCTATTGTTAACGGCACGATATAAATAACGTTGAATTGAATTCACTTGAACTGAATTGAATCTTGAGTCTGTATCTGGCCTCACTGCAGAAATCTGTTTACTGTGGCTCAAACATCTCCAATTTTCTCTTCCCGTCTTGTGTCTATGTGTGGATTCCTTTTTGGATAGGGCGTCTTTTCCCTCCCCTGCTCATAACAAACACTACTTCCAACTTGCATACTATGGTTACACAAAGCAAGTGGAGTGGACAGCTACACAAATACAGGCAAATTTCCCATGTATACACCCACAGGAAATGCTTCCCTCTCTTTCAGTTTATCTGCATTTCTCTCCATCATTCACAAACACACGCAAACACACACACACACGCTGTAACTTTGTAAGTGGCACCCAAGCCCATCTCAGAGGGCCACTTGGGGAGAGAGTTAAATAAAGATAATGAGGCACTGGTCAGTCGGCCCAACTGCCGGCCACCCCAAGGGCATTTTTACATGCTGATGGAGTACACAGATAGGGCGGAGGAAGACAGAGAGAGAGGGGGATAGAGAGGAAGAGAGAGAGAGAGAGAGAGAGAGAGAGAGAGAGAGAGAGAGAGAGAGAGAGAGAGAATGAGCAAGGGGTGGGGGACAGAACATAAAGGCAACACTGACAAGACAGTTCAGAAGATAGTGCATCTAAACCTAGCCATCTTAAAGAACCTTGTTGCTCTGAAACTTACAATGAACCTCCCATAACTAGAGCCTGAACACATGCACATGCATACACGCGCGGACGTGCACACACACAGCACGCCCTCAAAGAATTCATATGCTTCCATAAACAAACAACGACTCTGGTCTAAGGTTTGGCAGTTAGGAGGAAACACACATACACACAACAGATTCAGCACTTCAGAGTCCTCCATTAAACACACATGCACACACACACACACACACACGCACACACGCACAAACACACGCACGCACACACGCACGCACACACACTCAAAGCTGGCTCTACACAGAGTGCTAATTTTTAGGCCCTGGCATGGTCTCTCTTGTTCAGGGACGGCTTGGCTGCTCCAGCGACCAGCAGGCTTTGGGGCAAGGCCGAGTGACATCACCGCCATAGATCAAAGAGCCTCCAGTGCTGCTTCCCCTACTGAGCGTGCTCACTGCCTCACTCCAGCAGCCTCCCGTTCAACATGGTCACACCGCCCAATGCCACGGCCAGATAAGACAACCACTGCGTCATCAGCAGAACATCCGCATATAATTAGGGCGAAATCGTACAATTTCCAAAACATTGCGATTTTCCCCCGCATTAAATAAACAAATAAATAAATAAACAGACAACACAGAGAACATTCTACAGTCTCTTCTGACCTGAAAATAGGGATTTGCTGACAATCCGGAAATAAATTTGACAAACCCCCCCCTTTCCGCCCCCACTACTACCCCCTACTAGCCACCAAAGCACTCTCTACCCCCTTAATCTGGCCATCCGACCATCCGTTTGTCCATCTGTTCATGTCTTTTTGCTGAACAGAATATATTGAGAGGACATTTACTGTTTCATTTGAACAGGGTGAATGGAGGTTTTTTTTATATAACTTTAAAGGTGAAAACAAAAGACAATCTAGGCTACATAATAATAAAAGCAATGAGTGTGTTACAATGAAATTCCTACACAGTCCCAGTGCCTGTTTCGGCTTTCAGTTAAGCACAGGTTGTTAACTGCACATGGTCAAAACTGGACAATCCACATTGTAGTCACCCTTCAGAATCAACCAAGCAGCAATGTATGCAATTCCATCGAACAAGTTAGTATAATTGCTACTTGTCCGTCACTCACTCCCAAGCGCGCACGCACACACACACACACACACACACACCACCTGCTCAATCCCAGAAAGAAATTCCCCCACATAATGTCAAGTATTCAAAACGGTGACACACAAACGTAGACACCCACTTCTGTAATCCAGTTCTAACGAACAGACACTAACACGTCAATTCACATTCCTAGACACCTGGGTGTAAAGTCTTCTTATCACAACAATTTATCTTTCTCTCTCTCACACACTCACACTCACACACACACACACACAAAAAGATTAGTTTGGTGTGGGAGGTTTAAAAAGGAACCAAACCGGATATTGCTTCTATTTATTTGTTTACTGGTCAACAGAAAGAAAAAACAGGAAGGAAAAACAACAAAAGCAGCAACAACAAACAACGAGAGTTCAGAGTAGAGTAGGAGTATCATCGGGTTCTGGAAAGAGCCAGGCTCATGCCAGTGTCAGCAGCAGATTTCAACCAATACATAAAGAGTCAATCTACCATTCATATTACAGAGTGGAAGTGGCACATCCAGGAAACAGATCTGACATGTTCATGATATTTATTCATGAATTTATTATGAGTGCGGACTCAAAAATGTCAAATTCAAATCAGATCTGACATTTGCACATGCTAGACTGTCTCACACAGTGAACATTGAAGAATAAAAAGGCCAAAGTGTGCCAGCTCAAGGATATGTGTTGAAGGTGCTCTTTGGTGAAGAAGATTTCTTGTACGGCTACACATGGATTGCTACTCAGCTTTTTTTGTCGTTTTTACATGTTTTTTAAAGTTTGATCATATTAGATTTTGAATTAAAGCTTTTAATATCTTTGCAAAAGAAGAGTGCCTTGGATTTTCTCTTTTTCTCTTGAACTTTTAAGATTCATTCAATTTGTGCGATAGCCTACTTTAAACAGGAGCCGTGGACTGTTAAGTAGGCTATGACACTTCCATTCGGGCGAAACTTAACAGACCCTGAAGCAATGAACCAGTGCCTTCTGTCTCATTTGGAAAGAAATGGCTGTTCATGCAAACACACACGTGCCGTTTATGCACGTGACGTTGCTTCAGCAAACGCGCGCCTGGGGTCCTGTTAGACCAGAGGTCCATTAGTTCTGGTGACAGATATGGGTCATTTGCACAGCCAAGTGCGAACAATCAAGACTAAAAATCTGGGGGAAAATACGAGTACCACAACAATGGAAGTGAGCATGTACGCTAATAGGCTGGCTTAAGTGGCTTAACTTCGCTAACACTGACTGGGGTAGACCTCCTAGTTTTGGAATAACCATAATAATTCCTCAAGAATTCCTCACACAACAGAAATGGACGCACTAAGCACAGGCCATCAAAGGTCAAAAGGTCAGAACAGCATCCTTAGAATAGGCACAGAGGCTCTACCTTCGTTTCCACTAGCTCACCCAATCAGCCACAGGGTTATCACACAAAGAGCTGATTCTGAAGCGAAAAGTGACTTCGGAGGACACGGTAACAAACTAATGTTTCATCTGAGTGGTTCTGACGAAGCAAAATGGCACTTCAAGAGGTGTCTTAAAAGGGGGGATGAAAATATTTCCTATCCTATCCATAAAGTATGTGCCTCTGTGACTACTGTAAATAGGCCAATTCTTTCACTTAGGCCAACAGGAATTATTCATGTAACAAAAGGTTAACGGTCACCGAGGCAATAAATAAACAGACTGTACAACTTTCTAGTGTAGACGGATGGATTTGCTTTCAGACTCTGAGATTACTAATGCAGATTCAAGCCAGTGACATAATTCAGTGCTTTTTCCTTTCTATCAACAATAGCAACCTCAGCTGCTTCCGCAAGGCCAAAGCAATAGCCCAATAGTGATGGGAACAACTCCCATCCGGCTCTGTTGTAGATCAGTGCTCGGGACACGACAGGAGGGAGAGATTACAGGATGCTTTTTGTCAACCACGAGCCTACCGGGCATTCATCTGACGTCTGCCCATTGTTCCTTATGAGGTGTTTGCAGGGGGGGAAAAAGAAAAGAACCTTTTAAGAATGCTAATGACAGCTCTCTAAAGGCGCCACCCCACCCTCTACTCCAGTCAGACTGCGGTGTGGAACATGGATCGTGTTCTCTCCAGGCTCCATCTTCCTGGTAGGCTCGCCAAATCAGAGGGTCTGATCGACGAGTTCCCTTGACGACACACGTACACCTTTATGACTCAGACTCAGACCTGGTTTTAAAACAATTTGCTTCAATTCACAGACCACTACACAGACACAAGCACCAAATGGTTCTAGCTTGTTTGTGTTCATCACCAGTTTACATCATTCACCAGGTCCACACTCCAACAAAAAAACAACAGACGAGGTGTAGAATGTCACAGTACTGAAATGACAGCAGCAGACACCACATCTACTCACTTACTGTCTGTGAGACTCAGACACATTCTCAAATACATGTACTTGAAACAGTAATGTGCCTCAAGAAAACCTCAACATCCCTGTAGCATAGGCTCATTTTGATTTTATTAGTCACTGAGCTGGTTGATGTCAGATCTTGGAACTTAAAGGTGTCCTATATCTGTGTGACTCAAACATCTGCACCCACTCTCACAACCACAACCGCCCTCGCTCACTCTCCTGATCTAAAGAGATCGAGGACAGTGATTTCAAGAGGATTCCTAAAAGGCTTGAAAACTAGACATGCTCTTTAATAATAATTTGGCCCACTAGAAAATAAAACCCTCCAACTAGCAGTAATATCTGTTCAAGCAATCCCCAAACCAGCTATGCCTTTTTAACTAGGGTATACCATTTAAACCTCCTAAATGAACCACCCTTTGGCTTTGAGGACTGAGCATTGAAACTTTTCTATGACGAAGTTTAAGATACCACTGACATACTTGGAATAACCCAAATGATAGTTTACCAACCTGTCTGCAGCTCCTGCACAGGTGGGAGGCACACTAACCATCAGCACTGACAGAATCACTCATTCACCCACCACTATCCTGTTCATTAAAACCTTTCCATCTTTTTTCCCCATCACCAGCCAGCCCACACACTCTCTCTTTCTTCCTGTGTGTGCTTTCCTGTTCTTGCACTCTGTCGTGCCCCCGGTGTCATACAGATGGCCTTATCTTATCTCTGTGTTGTACAGAAGCCTGGCTTTACCTCGGTGGCTGGTGCCAGAGGCTCGGCCTTCACACAAATACACACAAACACAGACACAAACGCACACAGACATAGATAGGGAGGGGGGTCGGTAGTCAGCTACTGTCAGACATATTCTCAACAAACACTGTCTCGTATTTGTTTTATTTGTTTTTTTCTACATGAAAAACCACTACATGACAGCTGTCACCAATACACATTCATTTCAACTGACACCCGACACACACCATACCATTGATGCCACACAAAACCATACCATTTTAATCTCACGTTAGTTACTAGAACAGCTACTTAAGTGCACGAATGGTTGCAACAGGACATACCTAACATCACTAAAAGAAATTGCATTATGTGCGTTATCTGATGGCTGATTTTTACTCACCAGCAACGGGGCTCAGGAGGACCATGGCGCAAAGTCCGGTGGCAAGAATCGATATTCGGCCCACCACAGCCATAGACCACATCATGTCTTCTCCAAGTGCCGATTTTGATACAAAGCAGTAAAAAATGTGTCCTTATCCGAACGTAAAACTGTCTACACGCTAGCCGGTGTGATCACTGAACTGTGCGTAAACGTCGAGATAGCTCTATAACGTTACTTGCTAGCTAGCTAGCTAATGCAGATCATTTAGCAAGATGTGTTGCTACCAGCTAGTTACTGCAATTAAACACCATTTCCCGCATAGTATATGATCAAATATTTCTAACTTAAAGCAGAATACAAGTGCATGCCGAATACATGCCTAAAATAGGACGTGTTGTACAACGGCGTATTTTGGTCGGACTAACTTATCATTAGCCAACATCAGCTAACTAAGCAAGTCCATAGAAATTTGGATTTGACATGCGTCCAAGAGGCCTTCAAATATAAAACTCATCTTTCTCCAAAAGCTCATGGCCAAATGTCCATGTCCAGCTAGAGAGGTAAGACTACACTGCGGATGAAGAAGATAAGTATATTTTCCAACAGCATAAACGACAATGAAACTTTCTTTTTCGCGTTCTCTCCAACGTTAACATTAGCCAACTATACCTAACGCTAGCTAGCTAACGTTACTTCAAAAGTACATCTGGTTGTGCTAGCTTGTAAGTAAGTAATTCAGTTAAGTTAACCAAGTTATTTAAAAAACTGAAATCCAACGTTAAGTAAAAGCCTCTATATTACAGGCCAAATTACGCTTGCGTTCGGTTTAATCCTCCAGACGAGTTCACGCTGTTTAACGCCAGGCAAAAAGCAATGTTATTCCTCCCGCAACACAAAATAAAAAAAAGTCTCAGATCTTGCTTGTCGTCATCCACTGTAAAGCTGTAAATGTTAATCCATTTTCTAGAGTCATTTTAAGTGTGGAATATGGGATGGTTCCCAGCGTTGGTTTTCATCACAGGAGCATGTTTTGTCTGGGTCCCGTCTGCTGTCTCTGTACAAACAGGGGCTTTAGAAGTGACCGTGTCGTGGTCGAGACTAGACAGCTGGAAACGCCTCGTCGTCGTCCTCAGATTGTCTCCCAAGATCCGATTGTTCGATGTGGGGGTCTGTGGGTGAAACGTTTCACGGACAAAAGCGCCCCCCAACGGGAGACATAAGCAATACAAGCAGGGTTTATTTAATATGTCTGTAAACAGAAAAACTACGAGAAGATTCTAACTAATTGTTTTCTTTTCGATTATTTATTATTCAAATATTTTCAGGCGAAATACTTGTATTATTTCAGGGTTAGAATTCTAGTTGTTAATTGGAATACACTAGGTTGTTTTAGAGTTTTCCTCAAACAGTCAGCAAGAATTCTTGTGAAATATTTGGTAGCCTAGTTGCCGAATTGTTTTTATGAAAACATGCGTTTAAATTTGTTTTGGGTGGAAATTATTTCACTGTGTAACAGCGCCTCCGTGTGAACTAACTCTTGCAGTGCGTTCCTTCGCACAAAACAGATGGCACCAAGTGCCTCAGCAACAGCAGCGTCGATCCGACGGCACGCGCCGGTCCGGAACGGACCACAGGGGCTGGCTGACTGCATGTTCAACGTCATTGTGGGGAGGGGAGAAGTGTCACCCCTTCCAGGGCTACCAATTTAATTTTACACATTTGAGTTTTCACCTCACCCGGTTTATGTATTTTACCAACTGAGGAGGGAATGGATTATTTTTCAAGGAGTTTTTAATCCACATATTCGCGCAGATCTGCAGAAGAAAACACAGGAGAGCACAAGCGCTAATATCAAGACGCAGCATAGTATACCCCCCACCCCTCATCACAGCAACGCCCATAGCAACCGCCGCGCATCCTCTCTTCCAGTTTCCGCTTGTTTTTGCCTTCCCTCCATCTGCCACCACGATTCATCGCCTACACCCCCCGCCGACAGTCAGCGCATTCATTCCACTTTATTCAGCATCCATAACCCCTGGACAGACCAAAAGGGTCCACGCTTTTGGTGTGCATAATGTTCGTTTCCGCAAGGGTATAGCTTCCTCCATCCGTCTCTAAAGGTAGGCTAGGCTTCATTATACACTCACTCACACATACACACACACACACACACACTCACGCCATTTTCGGACAACAGATGGTTAAATAGGCTTAACCTAATGTAGTAGATTATGGGTTTCGTATGCCAAAATGACTGCACTGGTGTTTTGAGTATCATATGCAGTAACGTTTTTGTGAAGAGGACATTGCACCTTTTTTTATTTCTTTACCTGATCCTACCGTTATCTTTGCATGTATATGGGTGCGGTATAGTGCAGGCGTTCGAAACGAGCAGGTGCTAGAAGGCAGCAATGCTTGTGGCACGGAGCTGTAGGCACCCAGCTGGCAAATACGGAGAGGCCATTGTTTTTCTGCATCTTTTTTGTAGTCTCGCTAATTGATGCCATGCCAAGGCAGCACAGCCTACATCTTTTGACGAAGGCCGTTTCTCGCTGACCCCGGAATAATATATGTGATGATGCAGGTGAATTATTTAGCATAATGCATGTGCTTGATAATCAATTCTTACAGTCTGTGATTTTTCCCCCTGCTGACCAGAATAGGGGGTAGGGGTAACGTTATTCAGTGTTGCAGGCAAACAAAATTGCCTGTATGCCTGGTTGTCATGAGCATCTGGGGTGACCATGTAACTTAGGGTTGGGGAAGTGTGCATCAAGGGGACTATATGATAAACACGTGATGTGTTAAAATATGACATCTGACTGTGTCATCACATCACATAACATCATGTCTTGTCTTCCATGTGAATGCAAAACAGGTTCTCTCCCCCCTGTAACACATTCTGTGTGAGACTGAATGGAAACTGGATCAGTGATCTGCTCCTCTCTCCTGAGAGTAAGTGAGTGAGAGAGAGAGAGAGAGAGAGAGAGAGATGTGCACACAGAAATATGAGCCGTGGCTTAACAGAGATAAGGTTCTAGAATGAAAGCCTTTTCATTAACAAGCGAAAGGAGAGGAAATGGCAAAGAAGAGATTGAACGAGATTGTTAGGCAAAGAGAGGGCTGTTTGAGAAGCAAGGAAGTAGAGGTGGTCCTTAAACAGCCCACGGTTCTAAATAAAGTCTGTGTGTTTGGAATTAACCCCACTGGGCTGTAATGGACGTTTCATCTTTCAGATGGAAAGTGTAAACATGAACTCTCAAGTCAGGGCCAAAAGTGAAACTCACTAGTTGCCCTGCTGAAGATCATGTTAGCTACTACTACCTCTACTAGTACTATTATTACTACTGGGCTATTACTTCTACTACTACTATTACTACTGCTACTATTACTACTATTAACTATTATTACTACCACTACTACCACTACTACTACTACTACTGCTACTATTACTATTATTAACTATTATTACTACCACTACTACTACTACTACTACTACTACTATTATGAGTGCTACTACTACTACTGTGACTCCTTTACTGCTACTATTACTACTCTTACTACTACTACTACTACTACTACTAATAATAATAATAATAATCGTAATAATAATAAAAAAAATAATAATATTAGTAATGCGTATTGTTGATGTTTTTGCTAAAGTATGTTGTCATAATAATTGTTATAATCATCATAATAATCCACAGTCTATTAGATTTAGATTAGTAGTTTAGATTTAGATTAGTATTAAACCATGTAATCGGTAATCAGACGAATAATATCTGTCTGGATGTCTGTCAGCATATTGTGTTGAGCTCTTAAGTCCACTGGTCCTGTGTATATGCATGTGTTTGTCTGCCAATATCATTAGTCCTTTTATCAGATTTGAATTGTAATTGGTGAATATTGAAGGCATTTGAGAAAATTTGCCATTTTCATTTCTCACTTCCCCTCTCCGTCCCAGTCCCACCACCCAGCCATCTTAATCTCTCTGTTTTTATCGTTTCCTTCATTCTGTGAGCCATCTTGAACTGTAGTGATTAATTTGCACCTGTTTATTTCCTGGTTTCATCCCTTCCCCTTTGCTGTAACTCCTCCCTCAGCTGCAGCACTGTAAGATCAACCGATCCCCAGACCCCACCCACCTCACTGGCCCTGGCCTATCAGGGAACTGGCCTCCGCACAGCAACCCGTTCCATCCCGCCCCCTGCATGAGGGACAAGGCCACCCAGGTGAGTGTAGGCATGTGCGCTTGTGTATGTGTGTGTTTTTGTATATGTGTGTGTGTGCATTTTTCTGTTTGTGTGTGTGTGTGTGGGGGGGGGGGGGGGGGGGGTGTTGATTGTGTAAATACATGTTTGTGTCAAAATGTGGGACATCAACATATTAAAACAAAACAGTCAAGTATGGGGGAAAAAATGATTTGTGCCTATTCATGTGTAAGAGAGAGAGAGAGTGAGGCGGGAAAAAGACATCTAAAGTCTTACGCAGAATATTGCTGGTAGTTGCATCACTGGCATATGATTTATCCCTAAAGCGTAGTGTCAGTGTAAACCTCTCCTGGGAACCAACTTTTGTTTTGCTTATTCCCCTGTTCACATCCAGAAGCGTGTTTACATGCACAGCTCCCCAACCTTACTTACCCTCTCTCTTATTTCTTACACATATTTTACCCATTTTTTTTTTCTTCTCTCATTTTTCTCTCTTCCTCTCTTGTTCTTTCTATCCCTCTCATTCTTTTATCAATCTCCTCCCCTCTCTCTCTCCCTCTCTCTCTCTCCTCCTCTCTCTCTCTCCTCTCCTCCTCTCTCTCTCTCCCTCTCTCTCTCTCTCACTCCTCTCTCCCTCTCTCCTCTCTCTCCCTCTCTCTCCTCCTCTCTCCCTCTCCCTCTCTCTCTCTCTCCCTCTCTCTCTCTGTCTGTAGACCCCCAGGGCCTGGGCAGATGAACGCAGAAGAGGCTCTCACAAGCGCTCTGCCTCCTGTGGGAGTACAGACCAGCTGAAGGAGGTTAGCCGAGGGGCTGGATCCCGCACATGCCTCAGGGGTCTTCTCATAGCCTACGCAAGATAGCGCAGATTGCAGACGCAAACGCCTCAAGTTACGCAAAGAGGATTTGACACGTAGCAAAATGAGTTGTCCAAATGTTGGTAACTGAACGCGAGCCCAAATGGCATTACACACGATTGGCAATAGGGGGCGGTGTGTGTGTGTGGGGGGGGGGGGGGGGGGGGGGGGGGGGGGGCGTAAAGTCACCATATCTTGCGTAGACTATGAAATGGCTCTAAATACGTATGTGAGCCTCATGTTTGTAACTGCCTACTTGCATAGACTGTATAAAACATACACTGCGTGCATAATCCATTTTTTTTGTCACATAACACAGAATATAATTGAATTTTAAGCTCATTCTTTCATCATGAGAGCAAGCAATTGGCAACTAGATTTTTTTTGTAGCAGATAATGTCTTTTCTTGAACTGAATAGAATGTGATTGGGTTTAATTGAGCCACTGTGTGTTAGTGGAAATCTAACAAAGAAGTGACTACTTCCTGATTGCCAGTTATACTTCAGACTTTTTATTTGATGTCTTACCTATGGTAGCATGTTAGGAGACACAAAGAGATAACTATTTCATTCAGAAGTGCTGTCCCTTACATGTTCTTTGGTGATAACTGTTGTTTTGTTATGTATGTGTTGTATTGTGTCCATTGTATCCAGATCGCTAAATTGCGGCAGCAGCTTCAGAGGAGTAAACGAAGCAGCCGCCATCGCCGAGACAAGGACCGCAAGTCACCCTTCAATGGCAACCATGCTGCAATCATCCAGTCACAGGTAAGCATGAAGGCCACTTGTTACATGATATCCAATCACAGATGGGCACGGTTGGAAACGACCGGAAATGACAAACACAATAGGTCTTATCAGTGTGTGTGTGTGAGATTGTCTTTTGTTTTGTCTTTTCTTGTTCATGTGTGTATGGAATTGAATGCATGTGGGAGTCTTTGTCCTTTCTAATGCATATTTCTAGGAATATGGGAGTGCTGCATGAGTGTGTGTATGTGTGTACGCATGCATATATGTGCGTTTGTGTGTGTGTGTGTGTGTGTGCATGTGTGTGAGTGTGTGTGCGTGTGTGCACAAGCGTGTGTGTGTGTGTGTGTGTGTGTGTGAAGTAGGCCGTCTCCCAGGCCTCCACTGAAGTTTGAGGACGCCCCACTTTTCCTTCCTGTCTCCCTGGCCCGGCCCAGTTCCTCCGCCAGGCACTCCTCTCCGAGGGGGCTGGGAACGGGGCGTGGGTGCTAAGGGGGGATGGCGTGGCCTGGTTTAACATCACCTGTTCACCATGTGCCATCCTGGTTTAACATCACCTGTTCACCGTGTGCCATCCTGGCCCGGTGGCCTGCATACAGCCCCCCCATCTCTCTAAATACATGATATGTTATGACGCTTCAAGTTGCCCTTGTGCCAGAAAATGCACTGTATAAATAAACTTTACTTACTTACATACTTACTTACTACTTACGTACTCATGGGCACATTGTTTATTTGAATGAAATTGATGAATACAGACCATTAAGTAGAAATACTATACTGTATTAGTACTGTAACAAGTGAGATCCTGAAACAGACAATCCTATAGAACACAAAGAGCTTTGGGTGTATTTGAAGATGTTTGATTATTATGCTTAACTACTTATACCGCATCTCAAAGAAAGACAGCTTGACATGCCAGAAACAAACTGAAAGAGGATGTAATGCAAAAGAATAGAGAGGATAAAACAAGTCGCGCAGCATTGTTCAGTTCTGCTTTTCAGAGAGGGAGGGAGAGAGGGATGCAGAGAGAGAGGTTTGGGGAGGGCAAGCAGGCAGGCAGACTCAGGCGCAGGGCATAAATAGAGAGTTGACTTGAGAGAGAGGAGAGAAGTGAGAGAGAGAGAGAAGCAGCAGTGGATAAAGGACCTTAGAGACACCACGCTGAGAGTAAGTAGTGCTGGGCTGGATGGGAGGATGCTGCTGGTAGCCAGGGAAACGACAAAGAGTGTTACTGATGCTGTGCTGAGTTTTGTTGAGTCAGACACAGGTGTAGGTATTAGGTGGCAGCCAAACAGCCAAGTGTGTGTGTGTGTGTGTGTGTGTGTGTGTGTGTGTGTGTGTGTGTGTGTGTGTGTGTGTGTGTGTGTTTGTATGTATGTATTGCATATGCATTCTCAGGTGTATCACTGAAGGACTTCAGAGGTTCATTGAGGACTAGGAATAAATAAAGGTTGAATGAATGAATGTTTACCATTTTTAATAGTTTGTGAACGTACAGTCCTATGAGTTGAACGTATCTTTGATCATATCAGTTCAGTGTTATTGATGTTTATGAATTAAGAATACTGTAACAACTGCATGGTCTTCAAATCTCAAGGAGGTATTTTCATGCAAGAGGGAGACTCTCCTACACACAAAGTATCCTTATCTCTTGACCTAGTTTGGGAGCAACATACCAAACAAGACTAAACAAACAAACAAAATGCATACCAGACACAGTAATGTTATGGTTATCTGAGTGACCTTACAACATCAGTGTCATTTTTGTCAGTGGGCAATTCCACGAAAAACTGCCACGTCCATAACGCCAATTAAATACCATGGCATTGTGTTGCCGTTATGGATGTGACAGTTTTGCGTGGAATTGCCCATGTATAAAGACAAGAGTATTTTAGCTACTGGACCCCCCCTCCTCCTCCTCCTCCTCTCTCCCTCTCTCTCTTTCTCTATCTCCCTCTATGTCTGTCCTTCTTTCTCTGTCTCTCTCTCCCTCCCTCTCTCCATGCTCCCTGCCTTGCCCTCCTAGGCTCAGATGCCGAAGACCATCCTGGTCCCAATCCCCATCTCCAAGTCCACCGCCCCTCGCTTCAGGAACAGCGTGGAGGGCCTCAACCAGGAGATTGAACGCATCATCATCAGAGACACCAGCGAACGGGACGAGGTCATTGTTGTGAGTGGTCAATATCATACTCTACACACATGCAAACACACAGATGTAACATAACCCAAAAACATCCACATGGATATCCAATGAGTGTTGAAATTTAGGTGAAAGTCTTAAAAAAGGCTGGAAGTTTTGCTTATTAGCAATACATACACGGAAAAGATGACAATGTGCTAACAAAAGCAGAGTTCCAAGGTCGTAATCCCAACAAAAATGCAGTTATTTTAGATAGGTACAAAAAGTAGCAGCCTTAAAGGACAAGGAAAAGTTTGGAATTTTTCGGCATCGGAAATGGGCAAGCAACAACGCAATAACACATTGCATTTATACAGCACTCTTCAGGGCACCAAAGCCCTTTTCAGTGAAGACAACCAAGCTAACCAACAAACATAAATGTGTAGCAGCCACCTCGAAGTGGAGAGTGAGGGAATGAATGAATGCCAATTACACTGGGGGATGATTAGGAGGCCTGATTGAATGAGACAGGTTGATACTTTAGCCAGGACATCGGTATGCACGTAGTCCAGTAGTGTGCACTGTGCACATAGTCCAGTAGTAATCCCATAGTCCAGCAGTAATCCCATAGTGCAGTAGTAATCCCATAGTGCAGTAGTGTGCGAGTGGTGACCTGCGTCTGGTGTGTGTGCTGCCAGCCTCAGGATGTCCCCGACGGACACCGTGCCCCGCCGCCCCTCCCCCAGCGAAGCAGCAGCACCCGCAGCATCGACACGCAGACGCCGTCCGGCGGGGGCCTGGGGCCCGGCGGTAACCACAGCAACAGCAGCAGCCGCTCGGACTCGGTGTCACCCTCATACCTGAGCATCCTGAACGACAGCAGCCCACTGCCGGATGACGACACGCTGAGCGAGAGCAAGGAGAAAGGTAAGCAGAGGCGTCCAAACGCACACAAGGGTACAGGTATATATAAGGCAATGCACAGAGAGAATGTACCGTATGTGGTAGCCTACTCTGAATTTTGCCTTCCACATAATAGCCTAATGTACTTCATTACACCTTTATACCATGCGTATTATCTAAAACACAACTACCCTTTCACAAACACACACACACACATACACTCATCCTGACTCTGTGCTCATAAGCTTTCACCTTGTGGGGGACTTTCAGCTGTCACTCTGTGTGTCATCTGACGCCTTTGTTTTATAATGCACCTGTTGCCTGTTTTTCATAACCACTTTCCCCTTGGAAAATCTATCTCTTTCACACACACACGCAAGACTGTGTTTTTGTTTGCTTTAGCACTCCAAAATGACTAATGACAATAAACACTACAGTAGCGAACCCAGACAAACCTGTTAGCAAATTTGAATTTGCTCTGCAGGTTTTGTCTGGGCAGGAGCCCATTGACATTTGATTGTGAAACACCAAAACCCCAGGAACATATTTTCTTTGGAATTGAATAACCAACTGCATAATACCTTCGTTTACAGGAAAGATATGTTTGCTGCACTCCTGAAACGATTTGGTGAGACCTTATAGCACAAATTTTTGTTTAATTTCACTGCTGGTTGTGCTCCTGAAAGTCGTAAAACGGTAAGGTCGGAAAAGGGCATCAATGGAATCCTTTCCAGAATCCAGACGGACCTGCAGAGCAAATTCAAATCCCTCAGGCTCACTAAAAGTAAAACCAAATGAAATGGCGCCTCTGAGATGGTCTCAAGGCAGTAACCCTCGCTGCTGTGTCTCCTCAGACCTGGGCCCCACCTCTCCGCTCCCCAAGTACGCCTCGTCCCCCAAGCCCAACAACAGCTACATGTTCAAGCGTGAGCCGCCCGAGGGCTGTGAGAGGGTGAAAGCCTTCGAGGAGTCCCAGTGAGTACAATGAAGCACACTCCTGCACAATAACAACACTTCAAATCACTTTAATATGTTATTATGAGACATGTGTGTACCTGCAGTGTGTGTGTGTGTGTGTGTGTGTGTGTGTGTGTGTGTGTGTGTGTGTGTGTGTGTGTGTGTGTGTGTGTGTGTGTGACTGAGGGAAGCAAGTGAGTGTTTTAACAGCCTTGGCAAAAAGTCTGGGTCTTTCGTTGTGATGTGGTTAGAGTTTATACTGTAGATATTGCCCCAGGGCTGCGTGAGATTACCTCCCTTACCTTGTTTTGTTTGTCTCGACTTCTTTCTTTTTTTTCTCACATCTCTCTTTCTCTCTCCTAGACCCAGACCCCTTCAGGAGATTCCTCCTTACCTCTGTCCAGACAGGAACAAGGTGAACTTCATCCCCAAAAGTGGCTCTGCGTTCTGCCTGGTGAGCATCCTCAAGCCTTTGCTTCCAACCCCGGAGCGAGGCTTCCGTGGCGGGGTGGGCCTGCGCAGCCTCTCCCCGTCTCTGGTGCCCCTGGGCGGGGTAGGTGTACGCAGTCTGTCCCCTTCCCTGGGCCTCTCCCGGGGCTCCAGCTCCCTGCACCAGCCCCACTGTCTGCCCAGACACCCAGAGGAGCCAGAAGGTTAAGGGAGACCTCTGGTGGTCAAACTGAGGAACTGCATCTCTCTCTTTCTCTCTGAAAAACAAAACAAAACAAACAATTGGCAAAGGAATTCAGCAAACAAGTGGATCATCACCTCTTCTATCAGAGCTCCTCCGGACTTGCTTAAACATCACACCTCATCACAGAGCTAAATATTCTGTTTCCCTTTTCAACTTGAATGTGAAAATGTATCATAGATCGCAAAAGAAAAGACTACCCCTCTTGTCTGTCAAGGATTACAAACCCCATGATCCAAATATCCATCACAGTGGCATCTTTATGCTTCATTTTTTTTCTCAGTTTCAATTAGGTTGCAATTGCTTTTACCATGAAGCCTTGTAAACGCCACATTTCCTTACTTGATTGTGTGTGTGTGTGTTACGCTACAACTCTTATCCGACCGAGCAGTGTTTACCTTGACTGCTGGTTCTGAAGAACCCCGAGCTGACGCTTCACCACAAACTTTTTTTCTGTTGCCAAGGAAACGGTCTCAGCTTGGGGACCTTATTTCGTAGCAAAATGGCGGAGGGAGCAGGAGACACTGAAAGTGCTGACCTGAATCAACAAAATGTGCCTGACACCCTGTCTGCATTCTTTCTTTTTTCCTGCTTTCCTCCTTTCTCTCTCTCTCACTCTGTCCATCCATCCCATCCATACATCCTACAATGTGAAGAGAAACACAGATGTCTCAGTTCATTCTAAAACCTCTGAAGTGTGTGTTTTAATGTGACTTTTTATGGTTAGCCAGAGGACCTGGTGCTATGGTAGAGAAGCTAAGGTATAAATGTAATGTAAATACTCTTTGAAGTGGTATGGGGTTTTTTTTTTTTTTCCGTTTGAGCCTTGTATATGAGCTGGGGACGGGCAAGAAGAGCATGATCCTGCATCAGAGCTTTATGTCTGTGGAGGCCCTGCGTAGCAGTCATAAACCACACCTGCACTATGTACAGACCATAGCTGTGTCATGATGAGCTATCTGCCAGAGCTGTATGGCTTTGCTATGCAGGGGGGTATGTTGAAAAAGGCTTGTGAGTGTGCTAGCTAGGCTACATGTGTCTTGCATAGGGACCCATTAATAAGAGTAATCATCGCTTTACAACTAAACATTAAATAAATAGAAAATGTATGTGAATGGCAGGCATGAATGTACAACGGTAGCTTAAGACATCCAGCTCATTTCAGCAGAGACTGTGCCATCCCATGTTCAGATGACACTCTGGAAGGAGGGGCAGCTGCATCCTGTTTGAAAGCTTTTCCCTGCTTCCTCCTGCATGGGTGGGCCATTTCTTTAAAACCTAGATTGAACGTTTAATCTGCAAATGGTTCCACATTGAACATCCCTCCATGTATTGCAAAAAAACACAGTGCCTCCATTTTCGGAAGGAGTTTCTAAAGCAGCACTGTAAATGCTTACCATTACTGCCCTTTTCTGAAAGAGATGGGAATCACTTTAAATTTGAGGGGGTATCTTCCAGAGATGTGTTGAAAGGTATGTTTTAAATCATATTACAGGATTGGATGGGGAGGCCTTTAGCAGGGGGATTTTGTACATTCTAACAAAAGATTTCATTTTGCAACAATTTAAGGTTCTTGCGCTGAACTCAATGAACGTTAATTTTACAGCATTCTCGTCACTCTGGTGTTATGGTACCTGCTGAAGGAAGAAGGTGGTTTGGGATTGGAATGGAAGGATGACCTGGGAAAGAGAGGATGGCTGTTGTAGCATCTTTTATTCTGTATATTACGCCACTGCGTCATACTGTGAGCCTCATTACTCTTCCTTGAGACAAAGTTTGTGTGGACACAAAAGTGGAAAATAGGCAAAACATAGAAGATAAATTTGTACTGTACATTGCCTTAAAATGTATGAAATATCAGAGAAATGTTTAACAAAAAAAAGGACAAATGGCTGTTATAACAAATATTAAAGCCAAATGATATGAAATGAGACTACTGCTGTTGCCTTTGTTAAAAACAGAATGGAACTGAACACTACACAGAAATAGGTGGCTTTCAACCACATAAACAACTGTATTCTCACACACACACACACTTACTCAAACATTACATAGTTTATTAGATATCAAACACCCTGACTCACATTGTCCAGTTCTCATCCAACCACATTTTGACATTGCATCTTTTTTTTGTTATACAGAAAAGGCATAGTAATATTAAAATCAAAGAATCAAGCATTATGATTGGTGCAGAATACATTCTTTCAGTGTCTGGAATTAAAGGGAAAAAAAACAACAAAACAAAAGCAAAGTTACCATTACCCAAACAATCAAGCCTGGTGCTAGAAAATGTGTTCTGTATGAACAACATCCCATACAAAACGGAAAAATAGTTCAGAAAACGAGATGATATCAAGTCCAGAATGCAGAGACAGTGATGTCCCAAAAACACGACTAAACAGCGGTTTTGACCCAAAAAGCTTCCTGTCCAGTCCCTGCATACAACACCTCCCCTCCAATGTCCTTTAGCCAGAGACATTCTGTTCTGCACAGTAGAACACCATTCAGTAGTATGTGAAATCATTCATCTAGTGGTGCGACTGGGCCACTGAACATTTCTATGGAAACTTACTGTATATGTACAAAATGACCTGTAGCTGCAATAAAGGTGAGCATTCAGTTAGTGCTCAGCAAATGTAGATAACTGATCCAAGTCCAGACTCATGTGAGGCGGGGAAAAAAACGATTTCATCCGGTGACCTGTACAAGCCTTCATTCAACAACTCCTTCAGGTGAACGATTCTCTTAGGCAACTGCCTGTCCATCAACTCCCACAGACACAGTAGAGTAAAAGTCTAGCTCAGATTAACTCCTCTCTTATGCTCTAGACAGGTGGTGACCGATAATGACCGATAATGGCTATTAACATAATCTCCCTAAAGGTATTGCATATTCCATTCCCTTGGTATAACAAAACCAGCTCCCTCTGTAAGACTAGTAACGTTTCCATGTGATCTAGCAATGGGATGTGACTGAGTTTGGAGAGGAGTTTCTAAATAAAGCTTCCACACAGCCAGAGATCACTAACAGACTGTGATGGCACAGGACAGTTTCAGTTTTGCTTTGGATATACTTCAGAAGATACTCTACACAACAAATGCGTTCTAATGCCCTCTCTCCAACTAGCAGTAATGACTAGCGATTCGACGGCAGCTGATGATTAGTGTCTCTTAGTACTGAGGGGCTATTATAATAAGAATATGTTTCTGAGGACAGAAATAAATGTGTTTCACTGCACTCACATCAGCGCACTTGCATATCTCTAAAAATTCATCCTTCTCCTTGCCCCGTTTCAGGGCAGAGTGAAAACGCAATATATCGCAGACCACAGAGCCATATAAATACATGCAAACCAGTCCCTTGTAAGGATTCTCAATCCGTCTCCAGTGAGAGGTTTAGCACCCAATACCTTCCACGCCTCATCAAAAATGTGCTGCTCATACAAAACATAGATTGTATGTTTTTTTTTCTACATCTAGTTATCTGTATGTAACAAGGAATAAATATATTTTAATTTCATTAGTGATAAATAGTCTGTTTCCATTAGAGTTTGGAGAATACATAGGGGCACACGCACACGCACACACACACACACACACACACACACACACACACACTTGGCAACAGATAAAAAGGACAGAGAATGGGGTTTTTTATGCGTATTGTGTGTTTTGTATGTGTGTTTCAGGCTGAGAGAGAGAGAGAGAGAGAGAGAGAAACTAAGAGATTTAGCCCAGAGTGGTTTGGAGACCTCCAGACTCATGACATTCATGATGTGTTTTTTTGATGCTGATGCTGTTGTTGTTGTTGTTGTTTGTGGTCCACCCACAGCCTGAATGTCCACCAGCAGCCCCTCCAGAACATTCAGAATGTTTTTATGAACGGGTGAACAGCAGCGACGCATCTCCAGCTGTGACGTGCACAAACACACTCGTGGGACTGCACAGGGCGTAGCTTTTCTTCACTCTCACTCAGGCTCAGACAGCAGCAGCTCCAACTCCACGACGCCACAGGAACTCCTCTCACATCTACGACTACAACACACACACAGAGTTCCTACTTAATCTCAATAAACATGTTCTTACACATATACCGTACTTGCAAATACAGTGTAACCAAACAAATGGACACACACACACACACACACACACACCTCAAGCATTGAGGAGTTCTTCATCAGACCGTCCAATGGCGTCAGGGTTTGACAGTGGGTCCAGATCAGCAAAGAGGTTGAACCAGGCCGACATGTCCCGTGCACCACCTTTTGGAGCTACAGTACACACACACACACACACTATCAGCAAGATCCAACTTCACTTCACTTGCTCTAATTTCACATTACACTCACAACACTCTCATTGTTGTTGCTTTCTGCCTTTCATTTTGACAGGACAGTAGAGATTGACAGGAAATGATTGGAAGTTGGGAAAGGACCACGGGTCAGATTCAAACCCGGGTTGCCAACGGCACACAGAACCGGATGTGGTATGCCTAACTGCCCCCCTCCCCTCTCCACACACACACACACACTCATGCACACACGCACGCACGCACACAAGCACGCACGCACAAGTCTGTTTTAAATAACACTAAATGAAGATCATACAACAAACAACAACTCTCTCCACAGCAGAGCAGAACAGAGCAGAGCTCCCTGAGAGGCCCCTACCGCTGACTGAGGCTAGGGGGCTGCTTTGGGGGGCCGTGGCCAGGCCGGCAGCAGACGGAGCCTGTAGGGGAGCCGCCTGGAACATGGGTGGAGTGGCCCAGCCTACAACAGAGAGGGAGAGATGACCATCAATCACGCATCCTCAACATCCTCATGTGCACGAGAAGTGAACACACAACAAGTGTAGTGAACACAGGTAGTCGTAAAAACATGTGCCATGAATATTTCCCAGTGAGTTATAATATAACATAGCGAAATAACAAATCCTGACCATGTGCATTCTCAATACAAAAACAAAAAAACAAGTGCAAACAATAAAAAGGCACGAACTATCCATCCATCATAAGACTATAAAAAAGTGTTCGCCTTGATTGGCTGTGGGCAGTGTATGCTGTAGAGTGAAGGAGTATCTTCACAGTGACCGGGTACAGCCTGTGGCGAGTGTTGCAACTGTCTCAAGGCAATTGTGCGCTGTATCCTGCGTCACATTGTATAATTATTTATATACTGTATAATGTTGATTAGGATCAACCACTGCAGGAAATCTTTATCCAATAGCACTAGCAACATCTTTCTTGTTTATATCTGCAATCGTGTATCATGAGGCTATCGGTTTACATTTGTCTTGGATGATCCAATGACAAGTGGTCAGTTCTAAATACAAGTATAAACAATCACTCAAAACACTTGCCAAGGGGGTCTGAGACGCATTTGACTACATGTCTTTTGTAGTGTAAACGCTAATGCGTTCGGAAGCATCCCGGACAATGTGATGTTAGCAATAGCGGAATCTGAACGCAAGTTGTCAGCAATGTCTCTGACTGTACTCCTTGAATGTACGCTGTGACGTGTCTAAACTGATCACTTGTGACTGGATCACCCAAGACACATTCTAAAAACGAATGTAAACAGACCCCATCTTTCTCATGTATCTGCAATTATGGGTGCATTTGTAAATTGCCACTCCAAGCGCTCCGAGCACTCTTAACCGTTCGTAAATTCGGAATTATTGTGTATTTAATCAGAGCTTCACACTCTCGGAGCATCCAGAGTGTGTCAGATTGAATTTTTTACGAACGTACCCCATGTATCATAAGACCCTGAACCCTTGACCCCTCTGGCCCACCGACCTGTGGCGCTGAGGCTGTGGTCCAGGAGCTGGGAGGGGAGGAAGCCGGTGGGGCTGGGGGGCTGGGAGGGCGAGGAGGGGGCCGCCCCGCTGACCACACCTCCCTGGGGCTGCTGGGAGGACGAGGGACCCGTGGGGAGGGAGGTGGGAGGCGACTCGAAGGAGCCAAAGGCGTCCTGCCACTCGCGGCTGAACTCGTCGCTGGCGGAGGCGCCGCCGGGGCTGAGCAAGTCGCGGAGGAAGGACAGGTCTCCGCGGTCAGCCTCGTCGTCCTGCTCCTCCGCCTGTCCAGCGCCTCCCGCTGGTCCGACGGAGAGTCCAGAAGACGGCTGCTGGGGCAGGTCGAACAGCAGGTCTCTCATACCTGTGAGACACGGAGAGAAGGGAAGAGCGGAGGAAAGGGAAACAGAGGGAGAGATAAAGCGAGACCCAATGGAGAGAATAAGGTAGATACAGTAAAGGAGAGAGAGAGGGAGGGAGGGAGGGAGGGAGAGAGAGAGAGGAAACTTAATGGAATAAAAGCAGGTGCAGGAGGCTGAGAGCATCACAGGGGGAATCAAGCTTTACTGTACGTGTGCAGAGCACACATCTACTGTACGGTATTTACGCAGCATGTACAAAAGCACAAAAAGTACAGTACACAGACTATGCATGTGTGTGACAAAATGGATATCAAATGACAATATTCTGCTTGTGTATGGGTCATGTACATGCCTTATTACAGCTGCCATAACCCTAGTTCATATTCCGTTTACTAAAAACCCGTAAAACAGCCCTGGCATATGCCTCGTAAATAGACACGTAAAGACACAAAACACAAAATGCGCCTTTCGGAATATTACATCTCGTCTGTACATGCTCATGCAAGGAATTTCACTGGCTTGGTTTGATGCTCTGACACTTGGCAAACGTAGTGAAAAGTTTTCACTTCTAGAGTGAAGATGAGGTCAATTTCTGTATTAAAACCTGAAAGTTTCAATGTCATGGTGGAATTTATCGACGTGTGAAAGCATTTTAATGCTCAAAGAAGCAGGTTTTCCCACGCACCACTGATAGATGAAGAATCGGAATCAGAAACTACTTCTACTGCACGTCGCTGGTTTACTCAGAATGTGCAGATTAATATGTAAACAGGAACATTAACATTTCTGCTGGACATGGAAACATCTTATTCTGAATATTGCCATAACTAGAATATGGTCCTTAATCGGATCATGGTAAGCACAGAAAGGTAGTCATTGTCACTGAAAATATCACTGTTTATGGTATTACCATGGTATATTGTATGTCGTGTGTCTGTAACTAAGAAGTTTTAATACCACGATACAGCAAATGTATACGGTATGATAATGATGCAATACTGTTCTACTGCTGCAAGCCCAGAGAGGAGAAAGCGGAGGAGAAAGAGGGAGTCAATGCTGAGTCTGTACCCCAGTGAGGGAGCTGGGAGCTGGGGGAGGCCTCCAGCTGTTCCCCTGGAGGAGGGCTAAACCCCCATGAAGCACCAGCGGACGGCGGTGGGAGTCGTGTGGGCGGGGTGGGGGTGAGTGTGGCATCTGGGGTCGGAGTAAGGGGGAGGTCAGGGGTCATGAGCAAAAAGTCGTCATCTGTGTTGGTAGGGCTAAAGGGGCCAGAGAGCTCAAACAGGGCTGGGAGGGTCGGGGGAGGGGTTAATATGGATGCACACACACACACACACACACACACAAACACACACACATACAACAACAACAACATCCATTAGATGAGCATGTTGAGATGATTCATTCCTTACCTATACACACAGATATACTGAATGCATACAAAACATGCAAACATACAATACTATACACCGATATGCTTGATTGTGGCAATAATCATAATCTTGATTATTTTGGTCAATATTAGATATCACAATTATTTAACACCATTACTGAATGATTTTGGAAACCATCCATTTTTATTTTAACTTTCAGAAATTCACTTGAATTCAGTTAACAGTTACCGCTGTAAAGCACAGAGGTGTGCTGGAGTCATAACACTAGACATAAACAAGAGCATCCTTGCAAAAGTGAATGCAGCAAATTCTGAAATTGAAATTCGATTAAATTTACAGCCATATTTAACAGATCTTTTATAATTACACCACAGACACAGATAAAAAAAAAAGGCAAATCAGGGTTAATCTGACACTGCCAGCTAAAGTGTCTACAGATATGGGTCAATGGGCCAGTGTGATTAATGCCTCTAATCCTGCAGCTAGATTAGACAGACAACAACAACACTGAACATGCCTTTGATGCAATATGAGGGATTGTGTTTACATGGGAAACAATACCTCCACCACAGCCACACACACACACACACACACACACACACACACACACCATCCACCCAGAGAGAGAGAGAGAGAGAGAGAGAGAGTGTGTGAGATGAATACACACACACACACACACACACTCAGAGTTGCAGCCTTACCAGAGTCCAGGCTGGCGCATAGGGAGCTATCACTGTCCCGACTCTGTCCATCCAACGCAAGGGTGGAGACTGAGAAGAGACCACACCCACAATTCAGTCAGACACAGAGACACGGCATAGAGCTACATAACCAACCATGACACGACCACCAGGTCAACACACAAGCAAGGTTCTGTTGTAATGATCTTACGCAAACAGACACTAAAGCACTAAAAAGTACACACACACACACACACACACACAGCTCAGGGCCAGTGGGAGTGCCTACCATTGTCAGGTGCCATCTGTCCAGGATTCTCTTCCTCCAGAGACACCAGACTGAGAACACAAAGGCAAGCCGTACGTGTACAAGGTTAGGAAACAAAGGGAGAAAGTGTGTGTGTGTGTGTGTGTGTGTGTGTGTGTGTGTGTGTGTGTGTGTGTGTGTGAGACAGACAGACAGACAAATACATAGATATATCAATAGATCAATACATAGATCAATACATAGATAGATCGATAGACAGATGGACAAATAGATTCTCTAAGGGTAGACTGGCAGGGATGCTATAGATCCATTCTAAAGGTAATCTACGCTAATCTACCTGAAGAAGGCCACTGAGACTGAGGCACTGGGGCACGCCAGGCTACCTCATGCACACCTGGCATTTTATTGGTTATAATATTTTGGTTATATCAGGGTTCCCACTCTAAGTGAAATGTAAAATTCCATAACTTTTTCCTGACTTCCCCTGACAAAAAACTATATTTTCATGACCTACTTTATAATGTTGCATAGCGTTCAAGAATCTTTTGCTTTTTTTTAAGCAGGAGATGAATAAATGGGTATTGAATGAACAAAGTTGGGCTAACCACAACTCAAGCAAGCAATAAAGCTAATAACCAGATATACACCAATTCTGAATTCAAAATTCTCTAATATTCCATGACTTTCCATGTCTGGAATGACTATTCCATGACTAAATGATACAATTCCCTGGCTTTCCATGTCTGGAATAGACTTTCCAAAATGCCATGATATTCCAGAAATTCCATGACCCGTGGGAACCCTATATATATATATGGGTTGTTTGGGGTGGGGAGGAAGACAAGGAGGCACTGGAGCTACACAAATCTGCTGACTCACTTCCTACTGTTTGATAAGGGAAACGGGTCGTTTCCTTGTTTAAACAAAGCAAAGAAAAGACACACGCACACACACACACACACACACACACACACACACACACACACACACAGTTCTGCTGAATCACTTACAGCTCAGTACACAGGGCCCTGACCATGTCCTCTCGTTTGATAAAGACATGACTGAGACAGAGGGCATGAACCATGCCATGAAGGAGGCGGCAGAGGATGAAATGAGGACACGTGTGATGAGAGAAGCAGACAGTAAGAGAAGATGCATGCACCACGCACATGAGAATGAGACAGAGAGGGAATTGGAGAGGTGTATACTGCAGGTGTACTGATTGTGTGTGTGTGTGTGTTGGTGGGGTAGGTGGTCGCCTGTGTGGGTGTGTGTGTGTGTGTGTCGGGGGGGGGGGGGGGGGGGTATTTGAGGGTGATCTATTTGAGTATGCACAGACTCACTTGTTTGTTTGTGTCTGCATAGCCTTCTCCTTGTTGTCCTGCTCTGCTTGAGCCTCTGCTAACTGGTCCATAGGGTCCCTCAACTCCTGACCAACACCAACACAAAACAAGATAAGGTGTCTCACAGATCCATGGGACTCATGTGGGACTAGTTATTATTCTGTATGCAAAATAAAAACAACTCCATTGAGCTCCTGCTGAGCTGCCATGCTAGCTTCCTAACGTTAACATCTGGACTAAGATTGGACTGGATTGCTAACAAACTTATCATGAGAGGTCCACAAAGCTGCTGATCTGCAATGTCCAGCTGCTGTGCTCAGAGATATCGCTCACAACTTCAGACTGATCTGAGGTGCGTTCAAACATAGGCGAACGTTTGCAAACATTTGCAAACAATTTGCCTCTGTTCAAGGAATATGAACGCACCTCTGTGCTTCCAGAACTCTCCAGATGGCCAGCAATGACACCAGGCTGTGAGCTGTTCACGCCAGGAGTCACCTTGCCCATTTAACCAGTGAAATAATTTAACTTATGGACTTATTTTATGGAACCATCACACACACACACACACCTTTATTGTGGTAAACTGGTAGGGAACATATCCCTTAAAGGCCTCGTGGATGGCAGACATCATGTGGGCAGTCTTCTCCCAGTATTGCAGGAGTGTAGTCTGAAGAAACACACACACAAATAAAAAATAATTAAGTCAGAGTTAATCTATGAATATATCTGAATGTACTATAGGTGAAAATGTATGTGTGTGTGTGTGTGTGTGTGTGTGTGTGTGTGTGTGTGTGTGTGTACCTGGTAGGTGCAGAGTGAGTGGGAGAGCATGTTGCAGCGGCTGGCTCCTAACATGTCCACCTTCTGACACACGTCGTTCTTCAGCTTGTCAAACTGCACCTTCGTCGTTCTGACCTGTGCTTGAACCTGAACACAAACACACAGAACAGGGATGTCAGTCTCACTCACACTCACACTCACACACTCACACTCACACTCACACTCACACTCACACACACTCTTAGACTTAGTGATAGTCTCTCACACACGCATGCACGTACGCACGCTCTTGGTTGTGACCTTTATGTTGTGCTTTTCTGGCTCTGAGCGGAGAAACTGAACTGGCAAATCCAGAGGGAAAAGATGCAAACAGTGAGGCAGAACAAAGAAGAGCCTTGTTTGCCCATGAGAGGGATCCCACATCGAGAGGACTGTCAGAATCATTTCACATCAAACCGAGTGAGATGACTGCATCCATTAACGAATGTAGAGCCGCAAAACACAGAAAAGAAGATTTCCATATGATCCTTCTCCTTTCCAGTCTCTTACACACACACACACACACACACACACACCTCAAGACACACACACACACACACACCTCAAGGCACGCACACGCACACACACACACACATACACACACAGCGGTACAGTCATACATATACACACACAGTCAGACACAGACTGACACACTTCTAGCTAACCTTGCGGAACTTCTCCAGCTGCTTGTAGGTGTCGGGATCCAGCTCCTGCGAGACGTCCTTCATCCAGAGCAGCGCTCCGCGGTATTCCGTGCGGGACTTCTCCATGCGGCTCACCGTCAGCAGTGTGTCGGCAATGGCACGCCGCCGGAACGTCTCCACTTCCTGCTCCATCCGGTGGAGAGGGGGACACAGGGCCATCCTGACGAGAGAAACGGAGAGTGAGCGAGAAATCAAATAAATACATACACGTTTGTTTTCAATTGCAAATGCATATATTTATATTATTTTTAATGGACATTTGATTGATTTACTTATTATTGTTTGTCTGTCATTTTCTATTGCAAGTGGACTTAATTACATTCATTTCTATACTGCACATGCAAATAAGGAATCTAGTGCCCTGCAGAAAGTCGCATGTCGATGACCCTGATAAAAGTGTAAGCCGAAACATTGGTTGCAATAAAATGATGCATCAGAAGTCTGGAGTGTGCTTCAACACTTTTTTTAGTTTGATTGAAGTCTTGTAGTCAGTCAGCACCATAGAGATGTAAGAAAGCCCTTTCACAGGCAATGGTCAGCACTGCAACAAGGTGTGTGTTTACGGTTTGAGTTTAGCATGCATCAGAGTGCCCAGCCCTGCAACACCGAAGACTGATCTTCTCACTAATTAATTTTTTCTTACAGAGTTGTGATTTGTATACGTTTCTGGCTATTGTTATTATGCAAATTCTATTCTTTAAGAATATTGGTTTTTAAGCCATTTGATATTGCTATAAACTGTTCATTTTAATGCAAATGTAATGTTTATTGATGTCATTGTAAGTCGCTTTGGACAAAAAGCATCTTGATAATGTACTGGTCAGAGTGCTGAGATCACATCGGAAGGGCCTCTGCAGCCACATGGCTACAACAAAAAGACTAAACCATCAGGCCAACAGGAGGCTTAAAAACATACCATTAAACAAAACACTACATAGACACTTGACATAGTGCACTTAAAGGTCGCTCAACTTAAAACTAATACGTTTAAAACTACTCTATACTGCTTTATTTATTGCATTGTTGTGGCGATGCTTCTAAGAGCATTACAGCCTCACAGTCACATTGAACAAGGTTAATAAGGACTATAGCCTGATGCCACAGACACAGAGGTGTCCTCAAGTCAGATGGAACACCACTTTCTTTTAAATGTGGAAATGATTGGATCAAGAACCAGCAGCTCCCACACACACTCATACGCACACGCACACCCACAGCAGGCCTTCACTGCCGGCATGCACAACATGAAGAGTATCAATGCTCGTATTACAGCGCTCCCACGAGCACAAGCAGCGCGACCGATCTGAGCAGATAACAGCACAGTCACTGAGCTGCACCAGAGACCCTGCAGGGTGAGTCATGGCGCTTGAGAAACTCAGGACATGAAGAGACAGAGAGCTCTCCCACAAACCTGATGCAACAGCTAAACACCTAAGCCAAACAACGTTGATTAACGTCTTAAGTTTTACAGCTCATTTAAACCAGGGAGTCGTTTTCTTTTGGAAACGTTTTTCAGCCGTCCGTCCATTCACTTCTTCCCTTTTATTTATAGCGTATACATAGAACAACACACGGACAAACACATTGTTGTGTCACGTTAGAGACGGAGGCAGTGTAAACTGATATATTTATGTTTCACTCTTGCGTATGTCTTGCTTGTGGTGTAAATTGTCATTTAGAGAAAGAGAAGAGATCTCATACTTCATCCACATTTATAGTGTGGTCCTATAGGTGCTATGTGGACCTAAAAATGACCTAGTGTGTGTGTGTGTGTACTGTATTATAAATACACATACATGCATACAGTATGCATTGTATTATAAATACACATACACACAATGTACACAATATACATATACTGTATGCACATAAATAACCCAAACCTCTTCTTGGCTGAGGCGCAGAGGGCCTTGCTGGTGGCGTCCATCATATTGCCCGCTTTGGTTTTGTCATGCTCTGCCTGGAAACGCAGGAACAGGCCCAACTCATTCTCCTCCTGGGACAGATCTGGGGTGAAAGGTCAACACACAACATAAGAAAGAGGTTCCCAAAGTCATATACATCCACCAAGACATTTGTCTATAATATATAAAGTGTATTTTCTATACATTATGATCTACCCTACTTATTTATTTTTCAGAGTAGGGCTGCACAATGAATGTCATGTCGTCTTCCTTGTGTGACAGGCGGTGAAGCTCATCTAACAGGAGTGCTGTGCTTGTCATGTACCAGGCATGTTCACCAATCACAAGTGGCCCAACTTGAAGCGAAATCTGGAACATTGATCTGAAGCTTGACTTTAAAAAAGTATATTGCAAATCAAATCGCAATCACAATGTATGTCAGCAAAATTGCAATGAAGTATTTTCCACCAAATTGTGCAGCTATAATTCTGAGTAAACTTCAACACTTTTAATGTAAACTTGCACACTTTTAGTGTAAACTTGCACACTTTTGCCTCCTAATCTTTGCCCTCGGCACCTGATGTCAATGAGTGATGAGGGCACCCGTGGATATCTCTGAGCTGCCTCATGCCTGACATGAGGAAGTGCTACACTTGGAAGATGAGTACAGAGCCCATGGCAGTGCCATGTGGAATAGTCCACCAGGAAATAGATGCCATTCAGACAATGCTGCCTGCTGGAGAACTGGCTTGACTGGCATGTCTTTTGCCTGCTTGACAACTTCAGAGCTTCCCTTTGTTCTAGTGACTAAGCAGGCAAGTGTGTGTGTGTGTGTGTGTGTGTGTGTGTGTGTGTGTGTGTGTGTGTGTCTCACTCACGTGTGATTCGTTGTTGGTATTTCTCAATCACCTTCAGCAGCTCTGTGCATGTGCTCTGCACCGAGCGAAAGAACTAAAGACAAAGAAAGAGAAAGAAGACCCATATGATGCATGTGTGGACAATCTCTCTCTCTCACACACACACACGAGAAAACAGAAATTCTCATCAGTCGTTATAAAAAAAAAACAAGTCCTTCATCTTCACACTTTTAAACTCAGTGTGTGTAAAAACTACTGATGATACTGACATGAATCATCCACACTCAGAAATAGCTCAGTGTGGTGTCGTTGACTCCTTGCCCCCCCATAAGCAGTTTATATCTGCATATAGACTGGATGGTTATTAACACAGCAGGAGGAAGGTCTACCTAAAAGAGTCCTTCAGCTTGCCACTTAGAGCATCGAGATAACATCCTGACTCGCCAGACAACCTTTGTTTGAGGGCTCTCTCTCTCTCTCTCTCTCTCTCTCTCTCTCTCTCTCTCTCTCTCTCTCTCTCTCTCTCTCTCTCTCTCTCTCTCTCTCTCTCTGAAAAACCCAGACATCACATAGTGGTGGCACAAAAAAAGAAGGTAAAAAAAATACCAGCCTTGGTGTGCTTTCCATGGCAGCCTCATTGTCATGGCAACAAATCATTCTAAGTCCACTTGTGAGAGTGAGAGCTAACCTTGAGAGCAGAGAATTCTCTGTGTGTGTGTGTGTGTGTGTGTGTGTGTGTGTGTGTGTGTGTGTGTGGTCTCTGCTTGCTTTTTAGAGCCATGAAAAAAAACGTCCTTACCTGACCTTCCTGCCTGTTGCATTTAATATGGTTAAACATGGAAAAACCCAGAACAACTTGACACATCTAATTGGTACATCTCATTACATGTCACCAAGCAGATGGCATGAGAGAGAAGAGTGGCTGAGGTCACTACATCAAGGTCATGGGAATCCGTTTCTTGGGCAACAATTAGGAACATGACTGACCTTGGACAGAACAAGACTTTCATAATGACGGTAAATCTAAAATCACATTTTAGGTTTTGTGCTGTTCTGCAAACAGATTTAATTGTGCATCTACAGTACAAATGCATAGTGCATCTACAACATATGATCCATTCACTGATAGTGTTCTGTTTTTTTATTTGTTTATGGTCATGCTCTTAGCTATGGGGTTGTCTGTGGTTGTGCGCACACACTTCAAGTAGGACTTATTTCACTGGAACAGCATCTACGGATTACTGATTAACCACTCTCTCTAGACTTTCGTAGGAAACACACTCACACACACACACACACACACACACACACACACACACACTGCACCTACTCAACCTTTTCAATAGGGGTCAGTGAGCTCTGCTGAGGCCTTTTGAAAATACACCTGTGTGTGACCAAACTATGATCATCGGAGACAGGAAATCTCACTGGCTGTATTATCTATATATCTAAAATAAAGGCCATGCCAACGGTTTTGGCCTATTTCACCACACACACACACACACACACACACGAAACCCTGAAGTGGCAGCTCCAGGTGCAGAGCACTTAGTACCCCCTGATCAAATTGAACCAAATGATCCATCAGCCCAGAACAACAGGGTTCTAGCCTGAGCCCATCACAACATGTACACACACACACACAATTAACAAAATAATTTCATGAGGGGTCTTCTGCTCTACTGATGTGCTGTGGGCTACTGTGAGACATTCTCTCTCTCTGTGTGTGTGTGTGTGTGTGTGTGTGTGTAAAAGAGTAGGACACAGAATCAGCCAACAGACAATGCTCTCCTGGCAAGACAGACAATGCCCCTTTCATTTTCTACACAATAGCGTAAAAAAGTCAGAGATCTTTCTTAGTCTCTAAATGATAAAGCCAAATCACCACACTGGATAGCTTTGAGTCTCCTTGGGGCCTGTTATTCTCTGTCTGTCCCTGTGTGAATGTGTTTGTGTGTGTGTGGTGTCAGCTTGAGCTATCTGCACATTATGTCTATGTGTGTTTGTGTGTGCTTGTATATGTTTGTGTGTGTGTCTGTCTACCAGCTTGAGCTATCTGCACAGAGACCCGTGTGTGTGTGTGTGTGTGTGTGTGTGTGTGTGTGTGTGTGTGTGTGAGTGTGTGTGTGACGTGGCGCATAGCTACCGTCACGGTAGCGAGGCACTACCAATCCTGGGTCTCAAAGACGGAGTGCAAAATGTTGCCTTTATATGTTTGTCTAGTATGTCAATGTGTTCTGTTAATCCTCATACTGTTTCCATATCATCTGTTGACCTAGCCATTCATCAAAACCCCCACAGCAATCCCGTAACTTCCTAGTGCACTTTTAACATCCAATACTACGGTGATTAATATGCTATAGCTACAACCATCAATACATCTCTTACTATTTAAAACCATACCATTTACTTCACAATCATGACCGGGTACAATAATCACGCAACACATCTTTGTTCATTACGTGTCTGTTTATTTAGCTTAAAGGTAACATAGTTTCACATACCATCACTGTGTCTTACCGGCGTCTTCTGTGTGTTTGTTTAAAGGAATGTTTGCAGCGATTGTCAAGCTTAAATGTCTTGAAATGACGCTAGGACTTCCGGGTAAATAGGAAGTGACCCGGAATTTTAATTATTACTTTATTAGCTGCTAATTTATATTGTGGCTTGGCCAAATGTTAGCCTGAACCATATAAATAATATTACTCAATTTCTAGTGTTGTAGATGAATGCATTCTTGCTGTTTTTAAGCTTTCATTGTCTACTCACCTGAGCCACCCCTGTATTGTAGTGTTGAGTTGGTATGTGCCAATTTGAGGGGTGCGCTTCAGGCCTATATAGACCTACCGCTTCAGTCTGTCTAGAGAGCGAGAGGAGAGGACATAAGTCTATTGTATGCTCTCTGTTAAGAATAGTGACTTGTTCCCAAGTCTATTTGTAAACAGCTGTTCCATTTGCCTAATTGTATTTTGATACATTTTTTTGACTCTCATGTCAATTTTCTTTATTTTTCTAACAGTATTTTTTTTCTTTAATTTTGTTAATTTTTATTGCCTTTTTGGCCTTAATTGGGAGAAACAATAAAATTCCCATCTTTTTTCAACATCATCTCGGACTTCTCCCGAGTGTTTACACCTGCTCACGACTTCTCTTTCGCATCTACCCTCAACATTTGGTGGCAGTGGTTTCCGGGTAAACAGTGTCTGAGCAGCACTCGGTGAGTTAAGATGGATATTCAAGGCAGAGGTACGGCACCCCCTAGAGATGGTTCAGCTATGGGGACCAGGCCCAAATCCACAGAGTCATCCAAGCATCCTACTCCTGTGGTTGAAGACAGGACAGATCGCCTGGAGAAGATTGTGAGAACGATGGTGGAGTCTCAGCGGCGGCAACAGGACCAGATAGAGGGAGAGGCGCTCCAGCAAGATCGAAAGGTATGGAGCACCAATTCCAGCAACTACAGCAGCTGGTGAGAGGCGATCCAGCATCAACGCAGACGACGAGGCAGCCACTCGCCGGACTGCAGCAGATGGACCTGCCCAGCTCCCGCCCTTTGACAGCCTTGACCCACTCAACATGCCTTTTCTGGATTTACCAACTCCTCAGCCACATCCAGGTCAGCACCCAGCACCCAGGATGCAGAGCTCACTCAACTCCACCGCTCTCGGCCTTGCCGCAGCTCTGAACCTCCAGCGGGGGTGGAAACCCCCTAAGATGTCCTCATATGGACGAAGATATTGAGCACTATTTAACCACCTTCGAAAGGCTAGCAGCAGCAAGTCAGTGGCCCCATGAGACTTGGGCATTGTACCTCGTGCCCTTGTTAAACGGTAAGGCCAGATCTGCCTACGTAGCCATGTGCTTTGAAGACGGCCAGGATTACTTGAAAGTGAAGCAAGCCATTCTCAACAAGTTCAACATCAGCGCCGAGACTTACCGCCAGCGTTTCCGCTCCAAGTCCATCAAGGAGGGTGAGACGGCGAAAGAACTGAAAGCCCGGCTAAAGGACCTGATGGAGAAGTGGATAGTTCCCTCCAACAGCCCCAGTAGCCCCAGTGTTAGCCCCACTCCAGCTGGAACGCCTAGAGTACCTGTATGTCACGGTTGTGGTCAGCAAGGTCACATTAGGCCCAATTGCACATTGAAGAAAGTGTCTGATTCCAGACTATGCTACTTACCTGGCCCTAGCAAGCACTTGCCCTGTACTTCTTCTGACGTTACCGTCCCTGTGAAGATAAGAGGAAAGACAGTGCAGGCTTTAGTTGACTCAGGAAGTAGTCAGTCTTTCATTCGTAAATCCTGATTGAAGTCCGATGTCCAGCCTGTGGGCAAAGTGAGAGTCCGCTGCATCCATGGCGATGAATCTGAGCATCAGATCAGCGAGGTTCTCATAGACATTAATGGCCAAAAATATTTGTTAACCGTAGGGATTTTGGATAAATGCCCTTACCCTGTGATTTTAGGTCAGGATGTGCCAGTTCTTACAGAGCTATTGCAAAGTGTTAACACAGTTAGTGCTTATGTTACAACTAGAGCACAGGCCAGAAATAAACCAGACTCTGATGTTTGGTCAGAGTTACCATTTGAGGGTTGTCCTGGTGACAAACCTAAAAAGTCCAAGGCAGAGAGGCGTAGAGCAAAGGCAGCAGGTACTGCAGTGCAGGAAAGTCTGTCCTCCCCACAGCTAGAGGGCACTGAAGTCTTTTGTGAAGACTTCAAGAAGCTTCAGCAGTAGGACCCCACACTTAGCTCTTGCTTTTCGTCTATTAAAACCGATGATGAGGCTAGAGAAGTCATGAGGGAGGGTGATAGGGCTGCACAATTAATCAAATTTTAATCACGATCACGATTTTGGCTTCCCACGATCAAATTTGCGTGATCGAGCGATATTAAAAATGCGTGCTCTACCCATTGAACCAACCTGCAACCCATAGAACACTCCGCTACAAAACAATGTGCCTGCATGCATCCTACCAATGACAACTGTTCCCTGCACTGCTCAGCCTGATGCAATGCTCAGTTTGGATGCACTGTGGACTAGTAGCATTATGTTAACTATTAGTAGGCTAGTTAGACTATACAAAAAAACGACAATCAAAAATCAAATGTGTGGCACAGCAGGCCAAGAGCTTGTCCCTCGAAACGGATCATCCATTGTTCGAAAATATTTCGGATTTCAGGCAAGTGGAGTTAACCAAAAACTTAAGCAAAGCAGGGCTCTCAACTCATACCGTGAAACGCATCACATGAAACCACACATGCATTTTTATCACGTTAACTTTTAGTCCTTGTTTGCTTCCTCCGATATAGCCTATAATAAGAGTTGAGCTAACGACGGGATCCGTGAATTATATTCATGTATTTTATAAGATACATGTGCAACCTACAATGCATATGCGTTTCAAGACACAGCCTACTCAAAACGAGTGAACAATAATGAAATTGTAGCCTACACGTCAGTGTTTTACATATCAACGAATGACTAAACCAGTGGTGTCCAAACTGCGGCCCGCCGAGCATTTATTAGTTTATCATAGATCCGGCCCGCCACACTTTAATCCGGCCTGCCAAGCATATAATTAGGTTCATAGCTAGCTATTTGTTTTCCCAGCGATAGACGACGTTGTGATTAACTTCAGGCTACTGCAAACTGCTTTACACTCTTCCTAAAGAACGTTTACAATATCAATGTCAAAACAGCTTGTTACATCGAGATGCATAGTATCTTCATTGCAGCAGATCTTACCACGTTATGCTACTCCATTTAATTGGGAACGCATTTGAGCGTGCACGAGAGAGAGCGCAATGGCATTGGCAACAGTTCCCATTACTGACCATTTAAAAACTGAGTGGGCACAGCACTAGCCATAGACTATTTGAGTGGATCTGGCAAAGGGTCTTAAATTGACAGTGCACCATTTATAAATGAATTAAAAAGCATCAAATTAACAGTATTTCTTAATACTTTGTAATTACTGTGTTGCCGTTAACGTTTCCCCAAATATTAACAAAGTAGGAAGCTGAAAGTTTGGAAGTTGCAGTCAATCTATATTTGCAGTAATTTTGGGGAGTAAATGTGAGGGGAAGAATTTGTGTGAGCCAGATAGCAAGTCCAATATGTTTAGGGGGAAAAAATATTTGTCACTAAAATTAAATAATAATCGTGATAAATAATCGTGATCTCAATATTGATCAAAATAATCGTGATTATCATTTTGGCCATAATCGTGCAGCCCTAGAGGGTGACATGTGTTTTGTTGTCAATAATGATAAACTGCAGGGCTCTACAGTGCGCCCAATTCACTCACACATGCGAGTAAAATGATTTTTTACTTTTATTCAAAGGTAGAACGCGACAACTCCAGGCTTCCACGCATGCTTGTTTGTTTACACCAAATACAAGCTGAAGTGCAAAACGAAAGTAGGCCTAACGTTTGCCTACTGCCCCCATCAATGCAGATATTTCAAATAAAAAGTAAAAGTATAAAAAATATATATATATATCCTTGATTAGCCTATGTTGGGTTTTGTGGAAGAGAAAATTGACTGTTTTAGTAGTAGTATTAGGCAGTATGCAGTCAGATAGGTCACCATGGGCATATTTGGATTAGCTACAGATGGATTCACAAATAAATAAATTAGCCTACATTTGGCAGGATACTTGATATACAGGCTAAATGCAAATATGGCAATGTATTATACTATTTTACATTAACAAAATGTAGGAAAATAGAACAGACTGAATAAAGTAGGCACTGATCTTTAAAATCCTATTTCCTGTAGCCTAAATGTTGTCAGTCATTCTTAATATTCGCAATTTGCGCACTGGCATGTTTAAGTGTTAGCTGCAGTGTAATGTTTGATTATGTTTAAGTCATACCTGTCAACACTCCCGTTTTTCCCGGGTTTCTCCCGTATTTCAAGGTCATCTCCCAGCACCCTCCCGTAATTTTGCATGGCCATCAAACTTCATTTTAAAATCATTGATCCATTCAGTTTGCCAGATTGTGTATGAAATACACCCTACACATACACGATCACTTAGTTTCAATTTCAACCGTTTTGTCATAGGCTAAAACCTGGCAACCTAAATCCCAAATAAGGAAGCGGGTGCCAACTGCGCAGCCTGAGTCTCGTCGTAAGTGTAACCTGCGTTGTGTTGAACCCGCGCGATTCAGCCCTGCACACGCCCGGACTCGAACCCGCGAACAGCAGCACCTCGGATCGGGAGGCGAGCACGCTAACAATTGAGCCAATAGCCCAGGCTACTGGCTTGCATGCCAGCAGCACTCTTGAGGCGTCGGGGAGTGAGGTTTACCAACGTTCCACAAGCACAGCTAAGCTAGCTGGCATCCGTTACATAAGCAAGCGGGCTAGTTGAATGGCCTACTCCAGAACTAGCTGTTGTGAAATTGTTGGAAATTTAATTGATTAACACATCACATAAACTGTTATTGAGTGTTGTTGATACACTGAACTTGTTCCCTCGGAACCAAATCTGACAGAAAGCAGCTTTGGAGTTTTGGAAGTAGGCTGCAGGCAGGCAGCTGGTGGATACATAACTGGCATGCGTAAGGTAATGGTAAGGTAAAAGCAACGACCGAAATGCAGTGTTGAAACACGTGTATGAAACGTATTAAATATGCAAACACAGATCCGGTATAAACACTGACCCCCCCCCCCGAAAAAAAATCTCCTGTTTTTGGAAAGCTAAATGTTGACATGTATGAGTTTAAGTTAAGTACACAACTGACTGTGCGCCCAAATTTTTGTCTGTGCTCCTAATTTTTTTAACTTGGGCGCACCTGGAAAAAAATGTTAGTGTAGAGCCCTGAACTGTATCGAGTGAGTGCAGATACAGAGCAGTTAAAAGTGTTACACCTGGGTCACAGTATTCCGTGGTCAGGACATCTAGGCAGGGAGAAGACAGAGAAGAGAATCCTGCAAAGATTTTATTGGCCAGGTTTCAGCAAGGACATAGCAGAGTACTGTAGGTCCTGTACAGAGTGCTCGCTCCAAAAGAGGCTTAAAAGCTCCCCTCATCAGTCTCCCAATTATTCACACACCTTTTAGTCGCATTGCCATGGATGCAGTTGGTCCCTTAGAGACGAGTAGGGCAGGGCACCGCTATATCTTAGTATTTGTGATTACGCCACACGTTACCCAGAGGCATTCCCCCTCAGAAATACTAAGGCAAGACAAGTGGCCAATAGTTTAATTCAACTTTTCTCCCGTGTGGGTGTCCCCAAAGAAATCTTAACTGATCAGGGAACTAATTTCACCAGCAAGGCGTTGAGGCAGGTGTACTCTCTGTTAGGGATCCGGGGCATTAAAACCACACCCTACCACCCGCAGACCGACGGCATGGTTGAGAGATTCAATCAGACCCTGAAGTCGATGCTGCGGAAGTTCGTGTCAGAGTCAGGAGCTGACTGGGACCTGTGGCTTCCTTACCTGTTGTTTTCCTATAGGGAAGTACCGCAGGCATCCACCCGGTTCTCCCCCTTCGAACTCTTGTTCGTCCGGGAGGTAAGAGGCCCGCTAGACATCCTCCGAGAGAGTTGGGAGGGGGGCGCTCCTCACCAGCCAGTCAACATCGCGAGCTATGTCTTGAAGATGCGGGAGAAGCTGGACCAGCTGAGCTCCATGGCCCACCAACACCTGGCCCAGGCTCAAACGAGGCAGAAAACGTGGTATGACCGGACAGCACGCAGTCGCACCTTTGTGTCCGGACAGAAAGTGCTACTGCTGTTGCCGTCATCAGAGAGCAGTCTACTGGCGAAGTGGCAAGGCCCCTTCACTGTACTTCGCAAGGTCGGCAAGGTCACCTATGAGATCTCCATGCCAGACAGACGTCGCTCCAAACAGATCTTCCACGTGAACCTCCTAAAACAATGGATTGACCGACCATCTTCTATTCAAGATCAGCTGTGGGCGCGGACTGTGGAAGAGGAAGAAGAGCCGTCGGAGCAGTACTTTCCGACTGCGGGCGGTGAGTCAACCTACCCCTCCGTTACCCACTTGACAACCGAACAGCAGGAGGACCTGCTGAGAATCATCCGAAGAGGCCTGTTCCGAGACCTGCCGGGGCGAACCGACATTCGGCTGACTTCTCCGGGCCCTATCCGGCAGACCACCACCAGGGTTCCGGCGCGACTGATCCCCGCGCTGAAGCAGGAGGTGTTGGCGATGCTGGAGATGGGGGGTGATCGAGACATCACACAGCGAGTGGTGCAGTCCCGTGGTCCTGGTGCCAAAAAAGGACGGGGGGCTCCGCTTCTGTATCGACTTCTCAAAGATAAATACCATCTCAGCGTTTGACCCATATCTCATGCCCCGAGTGGACAAGCTAGTGGAGCGCCTGGGAAAGGCTGAGTTTCTCAGCACCTTAGACCTGTGTAAGGGGCAAGTGCCACCCGCCCCCCCCCCCCCCCCCCCCAAGCACAGGAATTGACTGCATTCAAAGCTCCATCTGGCCTGTTCCAGTTCAGGCTCATGCCCTTTGGCCTACATGGTGCAGCAGCAACATTCCAGCGTCTCATGGACGAGGTGCTCAGGGGCGCTGAGGACTACGCTGCTGCTTATATCGATGACGTCATAATCCACAGTTCGTCGTGGAAAGAACATCTTCAACACCTGTGTGATGTCTTCCATAGGATTCGTCAGGCTGGGCTAGTTGTGAATGCCAGCAAATGCCAGCTTGCCCAGTCTGAAGTGTGCTACCTGGGATATGTCCTGGGTGGTGGCACAATACGTCCTCAGGTCAGCAAGGTGGACGCCATCCGCAGCTCCCAGCCGCCTTCAACCAAGAAGGGGGTGAGATCTTTCCTGGGGTTGGTCGGATGGTACCGCCGTTTTATCCCCAACTTCTCAAGCCGAGCAGCTCCCCTGTCTGACCTCACTCGCAAGACCAGCCCCAACAAGGTGGTCTGGACTGCTGAGTGTGAGGCAGCTTTCCATGACCTCAAGGAGAGCATGTGCCATGAACCAGTGTTGCAGAGTCCTGACTTTACCTTGCCCTTCACTGTGCAAACGGACGCTTCGGGCATTGGCCTGGGAGCAGTGTTGTTGCAGGGTGAGGGGGTGGACAAAAGACCCATACAGTTTGTGAGCCGCAAATTGTTCCCTCGCGAGACTCGGTACTCCACAATTCAATTGAATGTCTTGCCATCAAGTGGGCTCTGGACACTTTAAAATATTACCTTGTCGGTAAAGAGTTTGTCTTGGAGACAGACCACAGGCCCTTGCAGGGGCTACACCGCTAGGACTTCCGGGTCAATAGGAAGTGACCCGGAGTTTTAATTATTACTTTATTAGCTGCTAATTTATATTGTGGCTTGGCCAAATGTTAGCCTGAACCATATAAATAATATTACTCAATTTCTAGTGTTGTAGATGAATGCATTCTTGCTGTTTTTAAGCTTTCATTGTCTACTCACCTGAGCCACCCCTGTATTGTAGTGTTGAGTTGGTATGTGCCAATTTGAGGGGTGCGCTTCAGGCCTATATAGACCTACCGCTTCAGTCTGTCTAGAGAGCGAGAGGAGAGGACATAAGTCTATTGTATGCTCTCTGTTAAGAATAGTGACTTGTTCCCAAGTCTATTTGTAAACAGCTGTTCCATTTGCCTAATTGTATTTTGATACATTTTTTTGACTCTCATGTCAATTTTCTTTATTTTTCTAACAGTATTTTTTTTTCTTTAATTTTGTTAATTTTTATTGCCTTTTTGGCCTTAATTGGGAGAAACAATAAAATTCCCATCTTTTTTCAACATCATCTCCGACTTCTCCCGAGTGTTTACACCTGCTCACGACTTCTCTTTCGCATCTACCCTCAACCGTGTGTGTGTGTGTGTGTGAGAGAGAGCGAGAATATGTATGTGTGTGTTTTTGTGTGTGTCTACCAGCTTGAGCTCTCTGCACAGAGACCCACGGACCTATCACTTTACCTGAGCACAGGGCACAGACGGACACCAAACACAAAGAGGGGTTCGGGTGTCAGGTCTCTCTCACAGGCTGCAAAAACAGGGTAGGGGTTAGGAGAGAGAGGGAGGGTATAGAGAGGGTGCCAGGGAGGGAATAAAGCAGGAATAGAGAGACTTCAGCCTACAAGCCCATTAGGTCTGTTTGGGGCAGTAGAGTGGGGAGAGAGTGAGAGAGAGAAAGAGAGAGGGGGGGGGGGGGGGGGGGGGGGGGGGGGGGCTGGCAACGTGGCACTGAGAAGGACGAGAGGCTCGCTCTCCTGCTCGCTTGCTCGCTCTGCCGAGGCCGCTGGTCATGCATAAAGCACAGGGTGGAATACTCTAATCAGCTATTCAGATAAGGCTCTCTTACACACACACACACTCTCTCTCTTACACAAGCACACACGCACACACACACACACACACAAATTGTCTCTGTCTGTTTCACTCCTTGTCGCAAAACAGACATCAACACCACTGGAGGCCTTGTTTTAAAAAGCTTACAGGCACAGTCCACACTGTGAGACCACCATGTACTCTTACGACACCTGATTATCAGTTCTCTCTGCTGTTTGCAATGGCGACAGTCTGAAATCAGGCTATATAAATAACACCCAGATATCTCCTTGCAACCAATGAACTATTCGCAACAATAATGTGTGGATAATTAGTGAAGTTAGGCCTACTGTATACAGACCAGAGGCATAATTATGGCGCCCTGGCCACATCTAAGACGACAAATGCTAATGTGGACCAGACAGTGACACCCTACAGCCTTGCAGAACATTTTTAAACAATCTGTTGAAATGGCAAATGTCCCAAAGCATCAGATTTTTCCTTTAGAGGTGCTTCTGACAGCCACAGAACAAATGTATGAGGGTGAAAATGTCAACAAAACGTTCACATGACAACACACTTTAGGCCTACATGACCTTGAGCCAGTGACAGCACTGAGGATATCATCTCACTAGCAACTATTGCTAACTCTGACCTTTGCTGCCCTCAGTCTAAATCTTAAAACTGACTGAATGAATAACCGCTTGAATCAGCTCATTTCATACAAAGCATGTTCCAACATCGTTGCACACAAACAAACATTTAATAACGACGGGTACCTATTTCACCTACTACCAGCCTTCTAAAAAAAAAAATTAAAAAGGTGCTGCTGAACCCAAGGCATACTCCTAGGGACGTACCTCTAGTTTGGCATCTAGATCGGCGTCTGAAGCCACCACATACTCATCCTCCTTCTTCCCCGTGGCTTTGATCAGAACCTGCTTGGTCTTCCAGAACTTCTTCTGCATGCGGGCCATGACCGAGCTGTCCTCCCCAAGAACGGCCCGCCCACTGAACATATCACTGGAGAACCTGAGAGATGGACCACAAACCAGATGCTCAGATGGAGATGACAAAGATGATAAAGAGATTAAATGTTTTCTTTTGTAAAACGTATCATAAAACATTAATCACTCTACATCATTGCAGAAAGGGCTGTAGCAGGTATTATCCATATCACAATGAATCAAAGCTGAATTTCAGTGTATTTCCCCTATAGATGCATTTAAAACAAAAATGTATTTGGTGTATATTATAATGCTATGGTAAACCTCTACTTACCCATATCCATCCATAATCTGAAAGGCAGGCTTCTCTCTACCAAGAAGGAAAATAAAAATGTTTTTTGTTTTGACAGCAGAGCTATTTCATTATTTGCAAGGCAGAGAAGGCCTACAAAAGAACCAACTGTTGAAAAATGATAGGCTACCAACTGTTGATGAATGACATCAAGACAAATGTGTCACCTACGCCAGATGAAACTCAAAGGACAGACTCAAATAGCTTAACAGAAACGAGAAAAAAGCCCATCTCAAATGTCCCCTTACGATAACAAAGAGCATGTCGTGCTGACAGCTGTTAAGTTCCTGACACATAGGCCTACGGTATTGAAATAATTCAGCATTTCCAGTCATACCCAGAAAACCTTGATTTTTGTTAGGCTACCGCTAGTTACTGTAGACACAACATTAGCCTACTGTATTTTAGAAAGTCTCCACTGCCTTAAAAATTGTGAATTTGTGGCTACGTCCGTAGCCTATCGTTTTTAACATTGAGCATAAAGCCTTTTCTTTTCCATGTGCCATGTATGTACGCTACAACAAATAGAATCACCTACAGTGTTGTCTTGATGCAAAATGTATGGTTAATCCTTTTCGTAAATGCACATCGTGTCAACAATAACCGAAAACTGAGTTAAATGGACATGAACAGACAGAAACGCACCTGCTAGTTTCCTAGACAATGCTGACAGGTTCCTCCTCCGAGTGCTGATGAGAAGATGAAGCCAAAGCCAAAGCGGCTTCAGGTTTCTTATTACAGTGAAGGTGCCTAGCTAGACTCGGAGTTTACTTCTCCGACTCGAAGTGACTGTAACAAACATTATTTCCGTTGCAATAAGTAACACTTTTAGCAAATTGCATAAAAACAATGTTATCTAGACGGACAATGAGCGCTACGGTCTGCGTTCACTGTGGCAACTGCCAGCTGGCTTGCTTGCTAACATAACATTAGAAGGTTCTGATATAGCCTACTTAAAAGTGGCTAGCTTCTCAGCAAGCTATTTGACAAAAAAACAAAGATACAGTGTCACAAAAACAATTTAACGTCACACTAACAAGCAAGCTGATTTATTCTGAGAGCCACCTTCAGCTGTTTGCTGAACCACGACGCCCCCAAAAAGCTGGAATTAGAAAATAGCTTCCTGCTCCATCGAATGTGGCCGACCTTACCTTCTGACGCCGAGGCTGATTCAGGATGCTGGGCGTGTTCAAGATCATCAGTTGTGCGCTCAAAGCGGATGGGCTGGCGCCTGGCGGATATGTTTGCAAGGTGGAATTTTAGTAGGTTATTGTCGTCGTTATTGTTTTATTATGATCTATCATAGCTATATTTCAGCTACATTTATAATGCATTTAAAATATATAATTTGTCACAAAGTTTAAAATGTTGATAACATTTCATATTCATTAAACTCTCGAACCCCTTGCCATTAGGCTATGTAGCCTAACTATGTCTCCTGCTGTCCTTGCTGTTGATCTGTCTGTCTGCTGTTGTAGGTCTCTTACTGTTTACTTTTTTCATTTTATTTGTTTTATTTTGTACAGCACTTTGGTCAGTGAAAGCTGCGTTTAAATGTGCTTTATAAATACATTTTACTTACTTACTTGTGTGTGCAGGACTTAGGCTAGCCTACTCCATTTCCCATTTATTCGTCATTCCATTGGTTCAAACAGCTTGGACACCATGGTCTCAGATATGCTTATGTAGCTGTGAAGTCATGTTGACAACTAACACACAAACATTTCTGCCAGATCTCATTTATAGTAGATTCCTGTGTATTAGCCACATTATAAACCGCAGGACAGTATTTTAACAAATAAAAACCACAGTGCCCATGATAGCCCAATGAATCAGAATCAGATTGTGCTTTAATCATAAAGAAGAATGAAGGGGGAAAAAGTCACAGCCTATCCCCATGTATTAACCTCATAGCTAAAGAAATTTTGCAAAATCAATGTATAAACCTCAGTTAATAGTAAATTAATTACTGATCTGAGTCAGCTTGAGTCAGCTCACTTCATACAAAGCATGTTCCAACAACCTTGAAAAAAGGTTCTGCTGGACCCAAGGCATACTCCTAGGGACATACCTCTAGTTTGGCATCTAGATCGGCGTCTGAAGCCACCACATAATTCATCCTCCTTCTTCCCCGTGACTTTGATCAGAACCTGCTTGGTCTTCCAGAACTTCTTCTGCATGCGACAAAATTATGGTAGTACTTGAGATGTGAGCTTCATCGTCATCATCATCTTCACCTTCATCACAGGTTACCAGACTTGTGTGTGTTGACTGTGCATGTGCCTGTAAGTTTTAAAGCACTGCTCAGTATGAAGGTCAAGAGAATTCATTTAGCACATACTCTTATCATTTGTTATTAATTACTGCAAGAGGAGCTGAACCACAAGCTATTTACTCTCTTTATACATGTATAATGACATGCCAAAAACAAAAACAAGTGTATCTTGAATCTACAAAATATCTTGAAGTAGCCTATACTTTAGCCTTGAAGATGATACTGTACTACCTCATTTAAAACAATAGAGGGCAGCCTTGTCAATGTTCTCTCCCCTTTTGTCTTATTAGGGGTCTTTTTGTAATGTTACAGTAAATGTGATAAACACTACAACATTTTATGATACACAGAAATAATTGTTTTTCTGTGTAAAAACTGTCCAAAGGTAACAGTATCATAATGGACTTAAAGGGATATTACACCATTTGGGGAATTACACTCATTTTCCACTTCCCTTTGAGTTAAACAATTGATTTTTACCTTTTTCCAGTTCATCCAGCCGTTCTCTGAGTCTGGCGACACCACTTTTAGCTCCAGTCTAGCATAGATCATTGAACTGGATTAGACCGTTAGCCTCTTCCCTGCTAGCATCATGTTTAAAAGTGACTGAGATTTCCGTTAATTTCCCTATTTAAAACTTGTCTCAAGTTAGAAAGTGCAATAAGACCAACGGAAAATGAAACGTGGCAATTTTCTAGGCTGATTTGACATGGAACTATACTCTGATTCAGGCGTAATAATCCAGTCACTCACCAATTTATCTGCTGCAGCTCAACCTTGTTGCTGGAAGTTAGCCACAATAGAGGGCAGCCTTGCCAATGTTCTCTCCCCTTTTGTCTTATTAGGGGTCTTTTTGTAATGTTACAGTAAGTGATAAACACTACAACATTTTATGATACACAGAAATAATTGTTTTTCTGTGTAATAACTGTCCAAAGGTAACAGTATAATGGACTTAAAGTGATATTCCACCATTTGGGGAATTACACTCATTTTCCACCTCCCCTTGAGTTAAACAATTGATTTTTACCTTTTTCCAGTTCATCCAGCCGTTCTCTGAATCTGGCGATACCACTTTTAGCTCCAGCCTATAACATAGATTATTGAATTGGATTAGACCATTAGCATCTTGCCTGCGAGCATCAGGTTTAAAAGTGACTTAGATTTCCAGTAATTTTCCTATTTAAAACTTGTCTCAATTTAGAAAGTGTAATAAGACCAACGGAAAATGAAACGTGGCAATTTTCTAGGCTGATTTGACATGGAACTATACTCTCATTCAGGCGTAATAATCCAGTCACTAACCAATCCGTCTGCTGCAGCTCAACCTTGTTGCTGGAAGTACGGGGACTATTTTCCATAGACAGTAAAAGATATGGACAGAGTCATCACGTAGACGTCAGTCGAGACAGGTGAAGCAAATTTCAATCAATTGATAGCTGCACCGAGAGATTGGGTATGTAGCCCCTTACTTCGTTACCACCACGTCTACATTTACTTTTCTTAAATGTCCTAGTTGTTCGTAGATAAATGTGATTTCATGTAAACAGCACTCGCCACATTCATAGCCTACTGTCAATCCATCAAAACTTTGCTGAAATGTTGTGGTCCGATGCTTTCGTTCTTATCCAGAGAATACGGTTATTTTGCTCCTGCGCGACGCTTTCACCCACTCTGGTCGCATGCTCATTATGTAAATTACGTCACGTTTGATTTCAGAAAAAAGTTTATTACTCAGCCGGTAAGTCAGTTACGAGGTTATGACGCCAATCACACAATGTTATATTACTCCAAAAATAGAAAAAGTTCATATAAAGGCTAAAAACGCTTCAGCTGTAACGTTATTTGATGTCAAAGTGGCGCCAAATTGAATGGGGTTCAATGGGATGGCTAGGTGGAACTGGTCTACTATTTAGCCTCAGATCTGCCATTAGTGTCTACGCTCTCCGAACGTTCGCCTGCCCCCTTGCTATTTTCAGGTGCTGCATGATATCACTGTGCTGCTGCGCCCATGGTGTCCCACTGGAATGAGAGTATAGTTGTCAAATCAGCCTAGAAAATCACCACGTTTCATTTTCCGTTGTTCTTATTACACTTTCTAACTTGAGAGGAGACACGTTTTAAATAAAATTACTTTTAAACGTGATGCTAGCAGGCGAGATGCTAATGGTCTAATCTGATTCAATGATCTATGCCAGGCTGGAGCTAAAAGTGGTATCGCCAGACTCAGAGAACGGCTGGATGAACTAAAGGTAAAATCAATTGTTTAACTCAAGCGGAGGTGGAAAATGAGTGTAATTCACCAAATGGTGGAATATCCCTTTAAAGGTCATGAAATCAGTGACAAACAAATAAAAACTAATTTGTCACTTCCATTTGGCTATCACATTATCTGGCATTTCAGTAGGCTAACAAGTAGGTCACAGGAAAATTATTATATTTCACCAGCATTTGCACTCAGGAATATATGACGGAGTATTAGGGCCACACATGAAGGAAGAAATATTTTTGCCATGACGAGATTAAACTCGCCATGTCGACATTAAACTCGACATTTCGAGAATAAAGTTGAAATGTAATGTCGACTTTAATCTCAATGTATCGACTTTAAAGTCGCCATGTCGACATTAAACTCGACATTTCCAGAATAAAGTTGAAATATCATGTCGACTTTAATCTCGACGTGTCGACATTAAACTCAACATTTTGAGAATAAAGTTAGTTTGGAGAGAGAAGGACCGCTCGGGACGATTGAAAGGGAGGACGAATTAAACATTCCAGTTTTCTTCGACTGCAACAATGATTAGACATAGGCCTATATCATGTGAACAAAACATAAAACATTAACCTCCGTTGCTCAGCCAAATACTTTCCTGTAGGTCCTTATCACAGAGTTACAGGCGATAAATGCGATGGTCAAAAGTAGCCTAAACGTCATTAGCGGGTTTTTTTATTTATTGTAGGCCTATTATTAAAGAGTGTTTTTCATCTAAAGGTTCAACTTCATGCTTATGCACTAGACTAGGCATACTAGGCGCTCTCCCCAATCCTAGAATTTCACATTGCTTGTTTGTAATGGATGCAAAACAGCCTATTGCTGAATGTCTAGGGACGAATGAAGCTGTCCTCCTCCCGACCACCCCATGTACTAGTAGCCTACATGCGCACATATGCACACACAGTGCATAAATAAAGTATACATGCACACATATTCCCTCACGGGATCAAAATAGTATATATGCTTAGGCTATACCTGTGTTTATAGCCTCCTATGTTTATTGCAGGTGAGACATGGAAAAGCAGTTTTAGAGAAATTAGTTAACCTATGGAGAGTGGTTCATGAAGGGCAGTTATTTGAATGTGCGGTGGCCTTACCCACGTAAAACAGAGTGAAATAGCATTTTGTATAGAAACATATCATTGGATACTGTACATGTATTATTCTAGCTATATACTAAACGGCATAGTGCATGGTATTTCCAACCGCGAGATACAGCACTTCACGATGACGGCAATGAGTAGTTAAGACAAGACGCAATCTATCTGAAAGTCGACACGTCGAGATTAAAGTCGACATTACATTTCAACTTTATTCTCCAAATGTCGAGTTTAATGTCGACATGCTGACTTTAAAGTCAACATGTCGAGTTTAATCTCGCCATGGCAAAAATATTTTTTTTCTTCATATGTGGCCCTAATACTCCGTTGTAGGAATAGACCAAAATTACGACGGAGTATTAGGGCCACACATGAAGGAATTTTTTTTTTTGCCATGACGAGATTAAACTCGACATGTCGATTTTAAAGTCGCCATGTCGACATTAAACTCGACTTTTCGGAAAAAAAAATTGAAATGTAAGATCGACTTTAATCTCGACGTATCGACTTTAATGTCGCCATGTCGACATTAAACTCAACATTTCGAGAATAAAGTTAGTTTGGAGAGAGAACGACCGCTCGAGAAGATTGAAAGGGAGGACGAATGAAACAATGCAACTAGTGCAACAATGATTCAGAGTGTTCGAGTGCAACAATGATTAGACATAGGACTATATCATGTGGACAAAACATAGAACATTAACCTGCGTTGCTCAGCCAAATAGGCTACTTTGCTGATAGGTCCTATCACGGAGTTAGGCCTACAGGCGATAAATGCGATGGTCAAAAGTAGCCTAAACGTCATTAGCGGTTTATTTATTTATTGTAGGCCCATTATTAAAGTGTTGTTTTTCATCTAAAGGTTCAACTGCATACTGCAATACATATAGTGCATAAATAAAGTGCATGCACACATATTCTCTCCCGGGATCAAAATAGTATATATGCTTACTTAGGCTATACCTGTGTTTCTAGCCTCCTATAGGCTATGTATTGCAGGTGAGACATGGAAAAGCAGTTTTAGAAAAATTAGTTTTGCCATGTTATCCTATGGAGAGTGACGGCCTGTGGGTCATGAAGGGCAGTTATTTGGATGTGCAGTGGCCTTACCCACGTAAAACAGAGTGAAATAACATTTTGTATAGAAACATTATATCATTGGATACATATATTTTTCTAGCTATTTTGCCTAAACGGCATAGTGCATGGTATTTCCATAACCGCGAGACAGCACTTCACGATGACGGCAATGAGTAGCCTAGTTAACAGACAATTAACGCAATCTATCTGAATATCTGCAATCTAGCAATCTATCTGAAATAACACCTATTTGAAGCCCATTTTTCATGTAACATAGGCTGTTTATTAGTGTAGACTACATAGCTTAAGTCAAAGTCAAGTCAAAGTCAGCTTTATTGTCAATTTCTTCACATGTTCCAGACATACAAAGAGATCGAAATTACGTTTCTCACTATCCCACGGTGAAGACAAGACATATTTTACCAATTTAGGTCCACAGACAAACATAACATTCAAGTAAACAAAAAAGTAAGTAAATAAGTAAATAAGAGGGCACATATAATAATGAAAAAATAAGAGCAGCAAAATTTGGTTGAAATTGTGCATAGACAGTCAATAAAATACTAGTGCAAAGTCAGGCCAATAAAAGGCTTGGGTAGTTCTGTTTGACCTAAGTAAGAAAGAAAGTGGCATAGTGGTGCAAGTTATGTAAGAGCAGCAGAAGTGTTGTGTTTTCAGGACAACAACTGTGTAGGCTATGTTTAGGGCCTATTGTGAGTTTAATGTCAGCATGTCGACTTTAAAGTCGACACGTCGAGATTAAAGTAGATATGATATTTCAACTTTATTCTCGAAATGTCGAGTTTAATGTCGACATGGCGACTTTAAAGTCGACACGTCGAGATTAAAGTCGACATTACATTTCAACTTTATTCTCGAAATGTCGAGTTTAATGTCGACATGTCGACTTTGAAGTCAACATGTCGACTTTAATCTCGCCATGGTAAAAATATTTTTTTCTTCATGTGTGGCCCTAATACTCCGTCGTACCAAAATACATCAAAATGTACATTAAAACTATGTGTTAACAATGTTTTATTTAATGTAGCCTATGTGTAACATGGTTAATAATGCTTCCACTTGCCATTGCACCAGAAATGTATATGTGTATGGGGAAATTGTGTTCTGTCACTGTGACCAAGCTTGTTCTTATAATGGGAATGACGCGCTTTTTGCTCTTCCCAGTTTATCTTGCCTGCGCAAGAGGTAGGTCACGAGTACATGCACACTGTAGATTATTTTAATAATAATGGTTGTCTTGGTTTCAAAAATGTTCTTATATCAATGTATATGTTACGGAAGCTTATTGCTGCCACACTAAAATAAATAAAAAGGCTCAGTATTATGTAATTACGTGAAAAGTTTCTTGTTATAACAATATCTTTTTCACGTTTTAACAAGATATGTATCACGTTATTACATGAAATTATCACATTATTTCATGATAATGATATTTTCACGTTATAACATGAAAATATCATGTTATTTCAAGAGGCTATCATGTTTTTACATGAAATTATCACGTTATTTCAAAATAACGAAACTAAACGAAACAAGGCCACGAGAGCTCATGGCTGGCATAAATGATAACTAGTCGTGTCTATGAACTTGCACCCTGACTGCTATTACAGTGCTGCTTGATGAATGTTTGTTTTTGTGCATGTGTGTATGAGTGTGTAGGCTGTGTGTGTGGTCAATTCCCAGCTGACTGAGGAGCAGCGAAGAGGGATGTGTGTGTATCGGCAGAGAGCTGCTGAAAAGGAGGCCGATAGAGAGGTTCTGTGCAGGATAGCCTGTTCACACCATAGACTGTATATGGCTCACACAGCCTGATAGTTCTGCTTTATCTTCTTATCAACACAATAAATAAAACTTTCGCTAACTTGACGCAAGAGGGAGAAAGAGCTTTGATAAATATGCAAATCTTCACGCAATGTGGGTGAATGTATAGACCGCTCTGGCTCGGTAGCCTGCATGTCAGGTCATCGCTGTCATTTCTAAGGCTGTGGGGAAGGGACACAGAAAGTGAGAAGTGAAGCGCTGCAGTCGCACAGCGCAGGCTGCTGGAGAGCACAGCAAAGAAAATATTAAAACAGCAATAGCATGCGCTTTTTGAGATCACACTACAGTAATCCGGCCCCACCGGGAATCCTCCCGACTCTCCCGATTGCCACTCCGCTAGCCTACTGCACACAGGTGCAGACTATTCTGGACAATACTTGGGTGTTCGCATACGCTATAGGCCTATAAATATCATCCACTGTGTTCAATAATGAGAATGTCTTGCGAGCTTAAAATAGAATTTGATTGAGTCGTGTAAACGAGCATATCCTATTCTTGCCTCTCGTTTCGTTTAGTTTCATTATCTTGAATAACGTGATAATTTCATGTAATAACGTGATATATATCTTGTAAAAACGTAAAAATATCATATCTTGAACATGATATTTTCACGTTATAACGTGAAAATATCAGTATCATGAAATAACGTGATAATGTCATGTTATAACGTGATAAATATCTTGTTAAAACATGAAAAAGATATTGTTATAACAAGAAACTTTTCATGTAATTACATAATACTGAGCCTTTTTATTTCTTTTAGTGTGGCAGCAATAAGCTTCCGTATATATGTACCTAGGGATACTGATAGACTTTTGTATGATCAGAGATTTGCACATTCATTGTATTTGTTTTGATAATGACATGTAGGCTGCGTAGTAGTAGGTTGTAGGTTAGCTAACTACTATGTAGGTTAGCTAACTACTATGTAAGATGTACTGTATATGCTAACATAAGTGTTTCTATATTTCTAGCTGCAGCATTGCCAATCATTATTCAAGACCGTTGAATGATTGCATTATTTTGTCTATTACCAGAATAAAAATACTTGACTGGGAATCCTCGTGTATGGTGCTTAACTACACAATGCAAGATCACACCTGTTACATATGGATGACCTGTCAAGACAATGGGTGCAACACAGATTGTCTGGTTGGAAAAACTGTTATTAGGCCTAATCATCTCATGTAGATGACTTGGTCATGGAGTAACCCATGTAATGCTGGACTCCAGTATTTATGGAAAGTCTGTTCACAATAGACTACATGGATTATTGGGGACCAAGCAGCGAAGCTGCGAGGCAACCCATAGTGATTCTATGTTTTCTTCCCTATTATTATTACGCTTCCGCCATTGAAGTCTATGGCAGCATATAGAACCGACTGGTGAACGCACGTAACTTTTGACCTGTTGATCCGATTTTGAAAAATGAGGTACCGTTGGAATCCTTGGACCAAGCCGAGTTCAACGCACCCTATGACGCCATGATGGATTTTCCGCCATTTTGGATTTCATCAAAATCACTTAAAACGTATCAGAGGTCACACATTTTGTCCGATCGACACCAAACTTCGTAGATATCATCTACAGACCATGCCTCATTAATGCATTGCTTTTTGTCTTCGGAACTAAAACCGTTCGCGCGTAACAGCCAATCGAAATTTGCGGCGAAGCCGCCAAACAGGAAGTGAGCTCATATCTCAGCAACCCATTCATCTATCATAACCAAACTTAGTCCATGGACTCAGGACCCAATCAGGGGGACGCTCAAGAAATCTGGTGACCTTTGACCTCTAGGGGGCGTTGTAATTAAGAAACATGCCTTTTGGCCTGTAGCAGCAGTTGTGCTTAGAATTAAAACGCACTAGTGGTGTCTGGTACTACTGTTGATGGTCCTTGCCGACCCAGGCCAACTTGTGATGTCATCGTAATTGATTCGGCCGCCATATTGGATTTAACCAAAAACACGAACAAGTTTTCACAGTTCACAAATTTCATCTGATTTTCACCAAAATTGGCACAGACCATCCTCAGACTATGCCTTATCACTGCCTAATTTTCTGGAATTATTGACAGAAGCATTGGCCCGTAACGGGCAATCGAAATTTCAAAGGGCAATCGAAAGATCAAACAGGAAGTGAGCTCATCTCTCAGCAACGCTTTCATGTATCAAAACCAAACGTAGTACATGCACCTTTGAGCCCATCGGGAGGACACTCAAGAAATCTGGTGAACTTTGACCTCTAGGGGGCTCTGTAATTGACAAAAATGCATTTTGGCCAGTAGTTGCTAATGTGCATTATTCTGCTATGGAAGTCAATGGCAGCCCATAGAACCGCCTGGTAAAAAGTTGTACAATTTTGCACACTGATTGGGGACAGCCCAATAATTAATTTCACCAAGTTTCATGCCGGCACCTCAAACGCTGTAGCGCCACCAACAGGCCAAAGTTGGACGTGTGTTCACAGACGTAACTTTTGACCCGTTGACCCGAATGTCAAAATGAGATCATTGGAATCCTTGGGCCAAACCGAGTTCAACACACCCAATGACGTTAATTTTTGACCACTATGTTTAAATCACAGCAAGTGTGATCATATCTCAGTCAATCTTTTATTTTTGATGAGAAACTGATGACAGCAAGTTCCATCCAGTTAATTCTAATGCGTGCGTGCAAGAGTGGGGCGGGTGGGATGGGCAGGGGCGGTTGTGGCGGTGGGCTGGCTGGGGGAGGGGGCGGCGACACTCAGCCCTGGTTCAGCTCCACAAAATCAGTTATGTTTTGATGTAAAACTTGACCTTGTAACTCAGCCAATCATGAGTTGTTTGGCATGGAACTTGCTGTGACTGCTTAAGGCTATATGTCTGATGCAACGGCATTGACTTACATGGCAAATATGGCCTGCTGAACTATCTGCTTGGCCCCCTCATTGCTGCTTGCAGCTATATTGATATTATGTTTGATGCTAAAAAGAGTAATGTCATGTTGGTCAAAAGTAAAGAGGATAAGAAACAAATCTTCCCTGTGTAAGGCAGTAAATTATGGTCATATACTGTACTTACCGATGATATGATTTATTGTCAGTGTCGTGTGTTATATGCTCAGGCTTATATGCTGTTTCGCAATTTTAGCATGTTCTCTGTCAGTGTACAATTTTCAGTATTGAGACCTTTTTGAACACCGTACTGCTCGTCTTTGGTGTGGTTATAGAAAAATAGCATGGATGCATGGATCATTATTATGCCATTTTTGTTTTTGTTTTCTATGCTATGGACCCTCTGAGTCTGAAATAAAGATTGAATTATTGTAGCATGTTAAAACCTTAGATGTAAAAAGGATCAAAAATGGAATGAATCAGGCTACTTTTACTTATGAGGTAGATTTCAGAGCCTTTTTTCACAGAAAATTTGAGAATTTCTCAGAAGTAGTCATTTTGAGAAATGCAGAACTGAAGCTTGTCATGGGTCATCATTTGGTCAAGGGTAGTTTCACTTTCACTGACCTGAGAATCCCCTAAGATCCTAAACATTGTGAAGTTTTGCTATGAGGTTAATACACAGGGGTGACTAGACCCTTTCAATCTGTTCCTAAGGGTTTCCAGTTAAAACTTTAAAAATGAATGCGGATACCTTGAAATGAAAATTAATTGGACTTTAGCATAATACTCTACAAAATTTGTCTTGACACCACATCAAGTGAGTGATATTTCTTTCTCTTGATGACTAATCTTGCAAAATTACATTGCATTGAGAAATGCTAAGAAAACAAAGTCTCTTCTGGGAATTGGGGAAAAAGGCATCTTGATTGTCGGTTATCCACACCCTTTAAAAAGGGATGGTTTAAAAACCAACAAAGCCCCTTGAAGTTGGTCATCATGGGAAGAAGCTTTCTTTGTGTGTCACTAGTGTGTGTGTGTGTGTGTTCGCTTGTGAGTGGGTGTGTGGAGGGTAATGAAGACTAACCTTGTGAAATGACAAAGAAAACAGGAATTCTCTTCTGGGGAATTTGGAAAGGAAGAGAAGGCGTCTTGAATTGTCAAATAAAGGCATTGATTACCGGTATTCACACCCCATGTGATGGTTTAAAAACCAACATACTCGACCCTTGAGGTTGTTCATGTGAAGAAGCTTTCGTGGTGTCAACTGGACTGCACTTCTGAGTGATACAGTGACTTGGCCAAGGCAGACAAGATGCAGTCGGGTACTTTCACTTTTTGTTTACCTTCGTTGACTTTATTATTTATATTTTCTTTCTTTCATAGATTGTTAAAAATTAATATGTTCAGTAAGTGTAGTTACTTCACTCTGCTCATTCCACTGTACATTTTGCAGATATTGGAAAATAATAATAAAAAAACCATGATCATAATGTACTGTATATTGCACTTTGCCTTTGCGTGGCAGTGACATTGCATTACTTGGGTTATTGTATTTGTAAGGGTTAGAAAAGTGTAGTAACAATGTAGATTTCTGTAAAATGTGAGAAGGCTATGATATATAAAATGATCTCATATTAAGGTGATGATATATGGGGCAACTTCTTGAGCAATGATTCTCCGGAAAATAAATTGTTGCCCAATATCAATGGAAACATGTCAGAACTATACAATCAAATGGAACATTATGCAGCAACATTGCTCAAAACATTGCCTTGTGTATCATCAGCTTTGGTGTTATTGCCTCAAGATAGATACATTTTTAATATAAAAAAATGTTTCTGCAATAAATTCAGATGAGGTCCAGTGCCCAATTAAAAAAGCAAAAAATAAATAAAAAGCATTCAGTGATTTGGTATAAATTGTAAACCAGTCTTATTTCAATAAAGGTATACCCTAATTTCATTCACAGAAAACAAAGATGTCTATGACCTCCTCTGGGACAACAATATGGATATTGCTGAGCAGACATTGGAAGTGCCATTTCTACAGCACATGCAGCTTGGAGACCTCCAGGCTGACGACTATGTGAGCTTCACCATCCAGGATATCAATTACCTTGTGAGAGTAACAGGCATGTTGGGGGAGATGTGTGAGAAAGAAAAGCTACCTGAGGACCTCCGCAGGTTCATGAAGGAGAGATATGACAGCTATAAGAACTATGCTGTTGCTACACTACAGCAATTCAATCTAAATGTAAGAAACCAAGCCTCTTTTGAATCACACAGCCACATAGAAGTAACACCTGAATTCTCGATATAGGCCACCAATTTAATATGTATGCTTTAAAGGTGCTAAGTGGAGTTTTGTAGGTTGTCTTGAACACAACCACGTCACTCTTTCATTGACTTGTATTGTATTTAATGCAGTGTCACATGTCACAAGAGAGCCAAGCTGACGCTAGCTGGTTTGCATGCTAATTTTAGTTTAGTCAGTATATATCAGTGGTTCTCAAATGTTTTCCATTTTTAAACCCCACCTGACCCCATCACCCCAGCAAAATGGTAATGTTAAAATATTATTTCCATTTTTTGGTTCCATATTACATTTCCCATTTTGGCTGGACCAGATATTATTTTAATTCATATGTCGGCTTGTTTATGGTTCCTATGTTTGTGTGTGGCTATTTTGCTTTGAATCTATGATCTTCCTTGTCAAAAAAGAAAAGCATTATTATAGGCACAAAAAAATCTTCCTGTTCATCGTGCCCCACCTGTCATGTCTTTATTCCCCACTTGACACTTTGAGAACCACTGGTGTATAGAGCATAGCCATTTTTAACATTATGTCAACAAATTCCAATCAACATTATGTTTCTACAGGTAATTTTTAAATGTTTTAAACTGGAAAAAAAATGAAAAAAGTTAAAATATAAAAACCCATATATTAAAAATGAGATAATATAAAAACTCATATACTTTCAGTGACTAACAGAGACAGTAATGCTTATTTTAGCTGTAATCTGTTGACTAATATCTCCACCTGTTACATCAATAGAGTGTGTCGGATATTAAACCAACCCCTGCCATGGAGAAGTACCTGTCAAATTACAGCAATATCATGGAGGGAGAAGAAGCCATTTACTTTGCCGTCGCTCTCCTTCCCTGCTCAGTGCTGTGGCTGTGGCTGGCCAAACAGCTGAAAGAAACCACTTGCAACGCGTACTTCACCTGGAAGAAGAACAACATGCACGGCCACCCAGAAGACCACTACAGGGCCCTCCTCGACAAGTATCTGAGCACTAAAGAGCAGATTGCAAAGGCTGACACCATATTCTGTCAACAAATGCAGAATGAGCATGATTTCTTTGCATCTTCACTCATAGAGAAGAAATAAAATGACAGTGTATGTCACCTGTCACACCATCAAGTTCAAGTTCAAGTAATTTGTCACACATGTAGTAGGCCTATGTAATAACAGTGAAATAAAGGTTGCAATACATGTATAAATACATGTTTTCTATGTTATTTTGTATTGTGTGTCAGTCTGTTAGTTGTAGCTTTGATTAAACGGAGCTTCCCAGAAGGCAGCCACTGAAGCACTGTGCCCATGAAACTTATATCATGGGTATAGTGCAATATCAGTCTATGAAGTGCATGTCTGAATTAATGGCATTGTGTGGTGTGAGACTTTTAGCTGACCCACCAATGTTTGTGCTTAGGATAATACTATATCCTATAATATTATTTAATTTGTACATAGATTTTGCGTAGTTATTAAGCAAGCTTTATTTAGACTTAGACTTTGCATGTTGCCCAGCATTTAAATTAGGGCCCCAGGAGTCATGACTAGGGTGGTAAATATTCTTGGTTGTTCTATTTGCCCTGGATCTGCACCGCCTGGTATCACTCTACAGAGCCATCTTGTTCTGGGTGTTGCTGTAATAGATAATGGGTCTCTGAGGAGACTCAATTGGTCAATTAGTTGATATTGTAAGTTTTATGATAATCCAGGTTCAGCCTCTGCAAGAAACTGAAATAAAATATTCTTCATCTTCACAAGCTCAGGCTACACTGACTTCTGGACTTTAAAAACTGTGTTGAGGACTAGGTAAGTGGACTGGACGTCAAAGCCTATCACGACACGTCCAGTTATTGCAAGACTTTAAAACATTTTTATTGTCTGTCAGTTAATAAATGTCAGTCTAATAGGCTATTACAGAAACACTTCACTATGCATTGTCAAAATTAAAGATTTATAAACAGGGTATTTATTTTGAATAGGCTAGCCTATCTGAATCAAATTGGAACTGTCTCTCTGTAGACTAGGCCTACCGGTATTAATAATAAATGTCTTCCATTTACATTAGGCCTACATTTCAGGTGTGAAAACAAATATGTTACGTCAGTGGCTGGTTTAATCATATGATTATCTAGGGCAAAAGTCAGTGTCATAGTACTTTGTACTTGTGACCGACTAGAGCTTTAACCCTCTGGCTAGAGCACTACATAGACGTCTGTACGCTCACTGCTGAGCGTAGCCTACCTTAATTTGATATCGCTCAAAGTGGTATTCAGTCTTTGTTGATTATGTCGCGGGCTACTGATCGACTGAAAGTCGTTCTGAATCATCTGGACCGGTCCGGAGCGACTGTCGTATCCTTTGCTGGCTTCTCTGTGTTTTGTGGCTGTAAGACCAAAGCGACATGGGGGCGTTACTCTGACCGACTATGTGCGCTGGGAGTCCGGTGAAGTTACAAGAAAGATCGAGGCATATCTGTGTAGGCCTTATATCAGGCTACATGTTTTGTTTCTATTTGTAGGCTACTCTTTAGATGTTTTAATGGCCATTAATCGTGAATACTGTGCTAAGGCAGATATTGCAGTTGTTTATAAAGGGAATATAATAGTTCAAAGTCAGCTTTAGCAAAGAAAAGACGGTCCGCTAGTTTCCAAAAGGCACCGACTCATGGCGTAAATAAATGATAGCCTACACAGAGCATATAATGTAATTGTGTGATGGAAAATGAAAATGTCAGTCTTGTAGCTTAGGACTTAACATAACATCTCAGAGGGCGTCTTTCACATCGGCACAGAATGTGTCGTATCATCTTCCCCAAACACTTAGGTAAGTGTTTCTGCACGCGAAAATTATGAAAATATTTGTTCTCAGATTATTGTTGTGAGTAGCCTACTACGAGGCAAGAGCCCGTGTTTGTTTTTTGTTTGTTGTTTTTTTTACTGTGGATATGGCAGGTGCAGTGTCAAATGTAGCCTAACATTTCCCCCAATGGTCCCTTTTATAGCCTACTGGACCAGAAAAGTAGCCTACCTTTAAAAAATAAATAATAAAATGTAATAAATAAATAAAATAAAACAAAAACGTATTGAATTTTAATTAATTGTAATGAATAATGGAAGCCTCTCATCCTTCAAGCAGTTAGCTGACTTGTGATGGTGACAGGCCAACCAACTCTCTTTACTTGCCCTGGGCCAGCAGGCCATTGTTGAACCCTGACAAGGCTGTAACCGGGTGTGATTCATTTTAAAATTTTAATGCCTGTTTAGGTACACTTTGGACACAGATTATCTGAGCCCTGAACAGAGAGTTGCTTATGAGGAGGATGGCTTCATCCTTATCAAAAACCTGGTCTCAGAAGAGGACATCGACCAGTTTAGGTAAACATATCGATCTAAACCTGTGCGTGCACACGCACGCACGCACGCATGCACGCATGCACGCACACACACACGCACGCATGCACGCACACACACACACACACACACACACACTCACACACTAAGGCTGCATGATTTGGGGGAAATATCTAATTGATTGTTTTTCTGACAGATTTTCTGCGATTTGCCATATGATTTTTGAATGTCAATGAATTGATTCACTTCAGTATTCCAAATGTATCTTTAATTTGTGTCACCCCTGATTGATGGGCACGCCTGGTGCACAAGAAGCACAGCACCCCTGACCGACTTTGAAGCTCACCAATCAGAATTTCTGTGCCCCTCACACACACACACCCTCCAACCATAAGTGGCATAGTCAAGGAGGATGAAATTAATATAAAAGTCAGAAATGTGATAAAATGAACTGCACGATTATTTGTAGCTTTTGCGATTAGGTAATTGCATTGGTTCATATTGCATTACGATTGCAATTACGATAATTGTGCAGCCCTAACACACATACACACACACACTGTTTGCTGTTGTCTCATTGTGTTTTGTGTGTATGTGCGCATGTTGTCAGGGCTGAGTTTGAGCGTATCTGTAAGAGAGAAGTGAAGGTACCTGGCCTGGTGGTGATGAGAGATGTGGCCATTTCCAAGTCCGAGTTCATGCCAGACCAGAAGGCTGTTTCCAAACTGCAGGACTTCCAGGAGGACCCTGAGCTCTTCCGCTACTGTGCTCTGCCACAGGTCTGTCTAAATAAGCATGAATGAGTTTTTACACACACACACACACACACACACACAACTTCATATGAATCTATGAAGTGCAATCTATGTGTAGTTATTGTTGTGGGGAGACTGTCCACTAAAATTGGGTTAATATAGTGTGTTGAAGTGGTGTAGTTTTAAAATGAATGAAAATGAAAAAGACTGAAAGAGAATGAAAAAGACTGAAAGATGTGTTTTGTGTGGTATGGTGCACTTCCAATTGACTAGGTACTGCTAGGTGTAGTTATGATCAATAATAACATATAGTTATCCAAGTTAATTCTATATTGTAAGGTACACAGACATGTATGCAGATAATGTCAGGCACTTACCCTGATCATGAAAGCACCCATATTGTGATTAACTAATTGTTTATGTTTTAATTAGATTCTGAAATATGTGCAATGTTTCACTGGACCCAATGTTATGGCTATGCACACTATGCTGATCAACAAGCCCCCAGATGCAGGTAACTACAAACACAGACACGCACACACTGTCAAACAGAGGAAAAGTTAACATACATACTTTTGTGACTTCTACGTACATTTGACAAAAGATGCCATACCCTGTATCAAGACAAGCATGACACATAGCTCATTAACTCAACTAAAATGATCTGTACTCACCGTAATTAGCTATTTTTCTAAATGCTTAGCTGAGAAGATATCATTCAGTATAGACAATTCTGTACCGAAGGAGTTTTAGCCTCCTTGCCAGCAAGTCCACCTTCCATCCCAAGTTCAAAACCGGTGCAGGATTGGGCTTGTCTAGCAACGCAAGCTACACACTGACTTTCTTACATACAGACACAGACCCATTGGCTTTTTGTCTTTTACCTTTATTTATTTAACCAGGGAAGAAATCACATTGAGATTGATCTCTTTTACAAGTGAGCCCAGTACAAGTAAGAAGGCAGCTCACAAAAGACAATAGACAACAATAGAGACAACACTGACTGACACACACACACACATACACACACACACACACAATCAAAACTGAAACAAATGGAATAGCATAGTGTGATAGCTGTGTGTTGACTCACCTTCACCTGTGGCCAGGTAAGAAGACGTCCCGCCACCCCATGCACCAGGACCTACACTACTTCCCGTTCCGCCCGGCTGACCGCATCGTGTGCGCCTGGACCGCCATGGAGCGCGTTACCCGACAGAACGGCTGCCTCGTGGTGCTGCCTGGCACCCACAAGGGCACCCTGCAGGAGCACGACTACCCCGAATGGGAGGTGTGTGTGTGTGTGTTTGTGAAAGAGTTTTAAAATTTCACTCTGCTGGAGCTGGACTACCCCGAGTGGGAGGTGTGTGTGTTTGTTTGTGTGTTTGTCTGTTTGTTTATGAATTTATGAGTATATGCACAACTCAATCACATATACCAAATGTTATGTGTTTGTGTGTGTGTCCATGAAAGAGTTTCAGATTTAGAAGACAAATTTGGCTTAAAGGTTTTTTGTTTTGAATTAATCTCTACATACTGTAGTGAACAGATTTCTGGTGTGTCAAGGTATTTAGAGCACAGTGGCAATGACACAGAAAATAATCAGAGCCAGAAGTAAGAAGCTTTGTGCCTTGACTTTCTCCTCCATCATCATCTCTTTATCTCTCTCTCTTTTTCTGTCTTTCTCTCTCTCTCTCACCCTCTGGACCACCTGCGTGTCTCTCTGTAGGGCGGTGTTAATAAGATGTACCATGGCGTGCGTAACTATGACTCTAACCACCCGCGCGTGCACCTGGAGATGGAGAAGGGGGACACGGTGTTCTTCCATCCTCTGCTCATCCACGGCTCCGGCATGAACCAGACCCAAGGCTTTCGCAAGGTACACACACACACACACACACACACACATACACACATACACACATACAGAGTATACATAGACAAAATGTAAATGTAAAATCAGGTTTATAGGCCAAGTATACTTGCGTATACAAGGAATTACAAGGTCTCTGCATTTATCCCATCCGTGAATTAGTGCACACATTGAACACACAGTGAGGTGAAGCACACACTAACCCGGAGCAGTGAGCTGACTTGCTACAGCGGCGCTCGGGGAGCAGTGAGGGGTTAGGTGCCTTGCTCAAGGGCACTTCAGCCATGGATATGGGCATGGGAGAGTAGTGCTCAACCACTTAACCACTTCCCCCACCCACACACACACACACACACACACACACACACAGACGCTCACACAAATACACACACACACAGACACACAGACGCTCATACAAATACACACACACACACAGATGCTCACACAAATACACAAACACACATACACTGAAGTGGATTGGAGTGGACTGAATACATACATGCTCATGGACACACTTGCCTCATGCACACATAGATGTAAGCACATAGCACACCTCTATGGCACTCCTCACAAGGCAGAGATGAAACTCTACATTTCTGAATATTTGATTCTATTCTATTCTGGTTTCTAATCTATTCTGGTTTCTAATCAGACTATAACCTACATTCCTTGTCCTGCTGTTACTTCAGAATTACAGGTCATGGCCAGTTGAATGAAATATCTGCATTTGTGTTTGTTTGCGTTTCTACAGGCAATCTCTTGCCATTATGCCAGTGCAGACTGCTACTACATTGACGTGAGGGGTACTACTCAGGAGAACATCGCAAAGGAAGTACACGAGATTGCAGAGAAGAAGTACGGTGTGGATGACAGCGTTACTTTTGAGGTAAGGACAGACAGTCAGTCACGGTTGATTTTTTTTCTTCATGTGACTTGATGATGGCTTGGAATAATTAAGTACAGAGGAAAGAATACAGATTAGTTCTGCATTTATTGCATTCACTGTATGTACGAATGTATGTATGTATATGTATGTATATATGTACAGTATGTATGGTATGCGTTTATGTCTGTATGTATGTATGTATGTTCTCAAAAATAAGTGAGGTGTTAGTTAACACAGCACTGAAACACCAAGGTCTCAATGGCACTTTTTGACCCAGGTCTCAAAAGTAATACACACTGTCATTATAGACCCTTTCAAGAAAGTTCCATTATCAGAATCATAGTTGGCCCCACAAGGCTTCCGTTTTAACATTCCATATATTATCTTAATGCAGAGGAAGTAGATTGGGAACCAAATAGAACGTTCAAGCATTGTTTTTGTTTTTATTGTTGAAAGGGTCTATACTGAATATAGACCCTTTCATCAATAAAAACAAAAACAATGCTTGAACGTTCTATTTGGGCCCCAATCTACTTCCTCTGCATTAACATAACATATGGAATGTTAAAGGTGCGATTTGTAGGATTGTTACCGAACGTTCTGCAGGCCAAAATCAAAACACTGGTGAACGTTCTCAAGACTACCAGACGCGAGCCTCTTCTGGGTTGCCAGATGTAATTAAGACTTAGCTAATGTTAGTTGACCTGCAGCTGCTTTAACGTTTCTCCAACCATGACCCAGCTACACATTACGGAAACAGTGAAAACAAAAAATACCTCTCTAACCAACGTAACATATTTAGCTGAAGTTAGCAATGCAGATGAAGTTTAGCCTAGGCTACCTGTTGTGGAGAAATATGGCCAGCTCTGCGTCAGACTTGATATTCTTCGTTTGACGAAGACGTCACCATCTCAGGAAGCTCCTCCGATGTCCACTTAATTTGTTTCTTGTTTAAATTTTGGAAATTTGCCTGCCTCTCGTAGGCGTTCATGACTACAACTGACAGCTGTTGACAGTTGGCCTTTGCTAATTTGGCAACCCAAATAGGAGGACGTGCTAGCCCATTATTAATACTCTATTCTAGAATACGGATGTAACGATTCTATGAATCGTTCAAAACATAAACGAAAATTCCAAGACATTCCGCCCCGTAACTCATTTTTTTTCATGGGTTTTACGGGTTAGAGTAATGTTGTCAAATAAGCCATTACTTCAATTCATCGTGTTTCCTTACTCTCTGACAACATATGGTGATCATTTTTGGAATGGTTACAGTTTATTTTCCATTATTTCCTACATACTGGACCTTTAAAAAGGAAGTCTTGTGGGGCCAACTATGATGCTGAGAATGGAACTCTCTTGAAAGGGTCCATATGCAGTAGTAGGCCTATTGCAGAGTGGTTATATATGGACTACTGATTCTGCCTCTCTCTATACCCACCTCCTGTGTTTCTCTGTGTCTGTGTGTGTGTCTGTGTGTGTGTGTCTGTGTGTGTGTTCCCTGAACTCCAGGATACCTGGGCCGTGAGGGGTCGTCTGGTACATGGAGAGAGAACCTCCCTCTGAAAAACACCACTGTCCAATCACGGAGCATCACTCTGTGGATTGACAGCCCAAAATCCAATAGTGCATTATTTTTTTTACTGCCAGGTGTCCTTCAATCACTCGTGGACCGTTATGCAGTGTACAACAGCGGATTTCCCCTTCAGCTTAATCCTGCAGCCAGTCAATGGAAAATGAATCGAATGAACCAACCTAAAGAGATACAGAAGAAGGAATCCCATTGAAAAGGTGACAGATGGTAGGTAGTGAGTTTGCCTAAGGTCAGACAAGGTGAATGTATTCTAATGTGTTAGAGATCCAGACCATCTGGCCAAATACACTCACACACCCTTGAGGAGAAGAGAAGCTTTTGAGGAAGCTAATTTGCTCCTGGAAATGCAGCATTAAACCTGTTTACCAGAATCAACAAGAAAAGGGACTCTATTTACACCATCTAACTGACAATGCAGATATTGTGTACTAGGACTGTCCCTCCCATAGCCATGGGGCAGTCTGGTGGAAAACCGGCCTTATAGCTAAGCTAATCATATAATGACCCTTAGAAGGAAATTATATTAATTAGCCTCTGTTAACAGACCTGGCTAACTCTGTAATGAGCTAGCGTTTAAAAGACATGCCATTGTCCATATTAAGGTGGTCATGACATGAGACTGGAATAAGAATGAAACACTCATGTAAAGTCTGTGTGATGGGTCATCTGCTTATAATACTGTATGTGTGTTTATGTAGGGTTGTGGGTGTGTGAGAGAGAGACTTGTTTGCTTTTCTGGTTCAGAAAGAGAAGAAGAAAAAGCTATACAGGTGTAGCGTTTTTGCTTCAGGTGGAGGTGTGTGTGTGTGTGTGCAAACAACTGTTGCCACTGATGTAATTTTTACTGCATGTTAATAATCCCATGCTTTCTCATTTCATTTTCACTGTGTTGCCTTACACATTAACCTGAGGTGCTGATTGTAATTAAACTAGAACTCAAGAACTTAAGCAGAGTACATAGTACTTCAGTTAAAGTCAAATAAACATTTCTACACCTTTGGATGATTCTTAATTTGTTTTGGACAAATAGAACTTTTGTGTATTTTCTGAGATTGTCAGACACCTAGTTAGCCGCCTTGTGTCTTTAAGTGGCCTATCATTTTACCTTTTTGTGTGTTTGTGGTTGTGTGTGTGAGAGAGAGAGTGAGTGCGAGAGAGAGCAGGGTCTGTGCAGTTTCCTGGATAGCCCCTACCTCACACTGCCAATGTCCCAAAGAAAATACCTAAGAGAGCAAAATATGAATGTGCCTATTCACACACACACACACACACAAACACAGAGAGAGAGAGAGAGAGAGAGAGAGAAAAGGGAAAAATATCACACACACACACGCCACCGTCATGATGGACACACATGCAATTTTCTCAGAGAGGAAAACACATCACCAAACAGTTCTGTCATCGTGTACCATCCTTAACTTAGTGCCACACTAACTGGAACACACCCACGCACACAAACACCCACACCCACACCCACACTCACACTCACACACACACACACACACACACACACACACTCCCACTCCCACATACAAACACACACTTACCCACACACAAAAATATGGGTTTTCCAGAGTTATAGGGGGGAGATCAATCTTGAATTGGAGACAAGAAAATCTATCTGCCTGCCAGGTTTGGATGGTTCACTGTGTGAGCGAGAGAGGAGAAGAAAAGGGGTGGAAAGAGAGAGAGAGTGAGAGAGAGAAAAAGAGACACATGGCTTTTTCTTCATTTTTCCATATTGAGCAATGGTCTGATACTCGATGGCCTCTGCAGGTGCCTCTCACGCTACCCAACGTGCTCAGAGACACCGAGTCACAGATGGAGGTGATGCTCTGCCCATTCAGATGGAGATGGAGATCAGTCCCACTGTCCCACAGGTTAAAGGCTGATAAACGCTGCCATCTGAGGCTATAGGACACAAACATCTTCACAGCTGGTGGTCAGATGGGCTCTACGCACACACACACACATGAAAACGCACACACATCTAAGGTATGGTCATTCGTAAGAAGGAGCATCCAGACTTCATATCTGGACTCAGTCATGGAACATTCCAATGTGGTTTGGGAGTATGCGGATTATCTGCTCAGTGAATGTGTGTGTGTCAGTGGCAGATTTACAGCAGTAACAGTCACCTGTTAACCACAGCAAGCACTGGGCTGAGGTCATTGGAATGACATATTCAGTAAGGTCACACACACACACACAGGTTATTTGGGGTTGTGATGGTCTATATTACGACCACCTTGAGATGGTTATGAGTGGGATGTCCTGGCTTTGACAGGGGAACGTGAAGCGGCACAAGTGTTCATTTGAGTGAGAATAACCCACAAAGACCTGGCAAGCAGCAACATGTGAAAACCATCAGACGCACACACACACACACAAACACCTCTTAGGTCCACACTCTTATATACTCTATGTGTCCCACCCTATTACACACATTCTCTCACCTTTCTCTGACACACACACACACACACACTTATCACTTTCATCACTCCACCTGTGATCAGGACCATACACACATATACCTCAGCACCTGTTAAAAAGTATTTCAACACATGCCAGACAAAGGATCAAAGGCACATGTGGTCAGGTGCACACACACACACCAAACCAGTACCATGTACATATAACCTTGAAAAGGCTTTATCAAATTCAGACACATTAAATGGGTCTACAGTTCTGTATAGAGAAAGTGTACAGATTTGATGAGATGGACCTGTTGTCACATGCCCACATAAGCCTGCGTATTTTGTCAGTCTGGTAAGCCCTACACAAAGATACAAACACAGAGACACAAATATAAACACACACACACACACATACCTGGATAGTCCATTCTTCAGTGACAAAATATCTAGCATCATAAATGTTTGGGTCATTGATTGTGTTTGAATGTGCATATTCAAGTGTGTATGTGTGTATTAGAAGTGTGTATGTGTGTGTGTGTGTGTGTGGGGGGGGGGGGGGTATGTGTGTGTGTGTGTGTCTCTTTCTATGAGCTCCTCCCCGAAGCTAGTGAAATTCCAGCTGCCTCCTTTCTGATTCCACCCCATCCTCTCTCTCTCTCTCTTCCACACACACACACACACACACACAAACACACACACACACACACACACATACACACACACAGGGTTCTCCTGCGTAATTCTGGAGCCTGCGACACTCTCTCAGTCACACTATCCTCTGCGATGGCCTGGACACGAGTGCTTCTTCTCTCCCTACTGGCTGGGGTCCTGCTTCTCAACTGTGAGTACCTGTTGTGCTTGTGTGTGTGTGTGTGTGTTTGTGTGTGTGTGGTAATTGTGAGTGGAAAGATTTGGGATGAAGGATATAGGGAAGTCTTGATGTACCAGAAATTTGAAATGGGCAGTTGGGATTCAATAAAATGCTGAATATGTGTAGTCTACTTTAAATGTGATATAGTCACATTCTTTGTGTTTTTTTCCTAATAATTGTGCATACATGTGTATCTTTATCTCTATGTGTGTGTGCATATGTATATTTATCTGTGTGTGTGTGGTTGCATGTGTGTGTGTGTGTGTGTGTGTGTTAGAGAGATTGAGAACTAAGAGTGAGCCTTTGGAGTGTTGAGGGTGCATGAGGCTCAGCTGAATAACATGGGAAGGATGTAGTTATTAGCTGGGCTTGGAGTGTGATGAGGGCACTTAATGAATATGCCTGTAAAAATCTGAAGCCTGGCATGTGCTTCTCTTCCTCAGTCTTCAGAGAGACTCAGGGTGCAGCTGTGAGGGATGACAACGACGACGACAAAGAAGCAACGTCTAAAGGTGAGTTATATCACTCACACACACACACACACACACACACAAACACACAAATATGAATATGCATGTACATAGCATGTAGTACACATTATGTTTTTATCTTTCTCTCTCACACACACACACACACACACAGATGCAAGCCAAAGTATGAATGCCTACAAACCCAAGATATCAAAAAATTGTACATTTCAAGGTGCATAATAAACAGGTGCATATCACATACATATCCCCCCCCCCACACACACACACACACACACGTACGTCTGGTCTAACGTTTGTCCTGTCCTCAGGGCCTTTGAGCCGAGTGTTTATGGAAGCGTCAGACGCAACCCATTTTCTTAAGCGCCGGGGTCGACGCTCCCCGAAATCCTACGCCGAGATGATAGGTGAGAAAGAAAACATTTTTGTAACGTTTTTCTAATGTTCTGTAAATATTCCGCTGAGGCCCCCGTACCTGTCCTTCTCTCTGTGTTGGGACACACTTCATTTCTATAGCGCTTTTCTAAATACTCAAACCACTTTACAGTGAAGTGGGGAACTTCACCATAACCACCACAAGCCTCCTGGGTTCCATGCATGATATAGTCTCTGTGTAAAAAAGAGATTCTTAGTTGATGATAGTACCTGCCTAGCCCATATTTCAACCAATCGCACAATCGCAATTCAACCCAAACACACTCAGACACACACACTCAGGCACACACACACACACACACACACACACACACACACACACACACAGAGAGAGACACACACAGAGAGACACTCACACAGATACAGATACAGACAGACAGACAGACACACACACACACACACACACACACACACACACACACACACACACACACACACACCACCAACACACACCAGCAACTCCTTCAACCTGCCAGCATGGTTCTCCTTCCAGCGTGGAAAACTTCAGTAAAAGACTGTTTCATATCCCCTCCAAGCCACAGTGTCTGCAAGTGTGTGTGTGTGTGTGTGTGTGTGTGTGTGTGTGTGTGTGTGTGTGTGTGTGTGTGTGTGTGTGTGTTGAGGAAAGCAGTTTGTGAATATATTACAATGTGAGTGTGTGCAGTGCAGTCTTTCCGAAAACAATGGCAGCATTTGTCTGAGTGCTGTGTGTGTATATGAAACCTGAGTGTGTGTGTGTGTGTGTATGTGTGTGTGTGTGTGTGTGTGTGTGTGTGTGTGGCGCTATGACTGCTGGCTCAGAACAGGGCTGCAGGAAGATCACAGCTGGAGCAAAGACAGGAATGTGCAGACGCACTACTGTACTTAACTCATCACACACACACACACAATCCTTAACTCATACTCATTACACACACACACACACAGACACACTCCACCGTAATCCTAAACTCATTACACACACATGCACACAGACACCACAACTACTCTGAACTCACTACACACAGAGAGACTAGAGCTATCCCTAGCCCATTAGTTCAGTGCACGTGTACAAACACAAACACGGAGACAAACACACACACACACACACACACACACACACACACACACACACACACACACACACACACACACACACACACACACCATCAATACTCTAATTGTCTCTCTCTCTCACACACACACACACACACACACACATACACTCTCTGGAACACACACGAACACACACACACACACACACAGAGTGATGTACATATTATAACCTTACATAACTCATCTCTGTGCATGTGTCTGTGTCACACTGACTGTGTGAGTGAGTGTGATGTTTCCCCCTGGGCTCTCTGTGCTGATAGAGAAAAACCTGTGTGTTGGTGGGCACAGTAAATAAATCTACAAAGTGACACACACTAAAGTCCATGCCTGGCACCCTGCTGTATGTTGTGGGAGGTCTGTGGTGTGTGTGTGTGTGTTTGCGCTGCGGTATTTGTGGAGGCAAACTTTCACGTTTGTGGAGGCAAACTTTTCACAGTGATGTGCTGTTACTGTTGTGGAAAGAGTGGGCAGATAGGTTGTAGGGTTGTGGTTGGCGTGAAGACATACAGTGTGTATGTGTGAGTGTTTGGCATGAGTATAAGGATGTGTATGTGTGTTTGGCATGAGTATAAGGATGTGTATGTGTGTTTGGCATGAGTATGAAGGTGTGTGTGTGTGTGTGTGTGTGTGTGTGTGTGTGTGTGTGTGTGTGTGTTTGGCATGAGTATGAGTGTGTGTTTGTACGCAAGGGCACGTGTGTTGTTAGAGGTCGTCTGAGAGCCTGAGAGGTAAGCAGTTATGACTAGGTGATGGGCCAAAGACTGTATAATGAGCTCCTTTTGCTGCAAACATCCCCACAGAAAGCATGCCTTACATTTCACTTGCGAGCCACCATACCTGGCACGGCAAAGCTATAAATTAAAAAAGCATTGAAAAAGCATCAATCAAGAGTTTTATGAGCTATAATCCACTTGCACTGCCTGCTGAGAGCGATATGTAACCATTATACTTATCTGTGTTTTACCAATTTAATGTTGTAGAACAACAACTTCAAGGCTGTTAAATGACCAGGAATTCTGTTGTTAAAATGACGAATTAATGAAAATCCTTCAGTTCCAAGTTTTTTCCCCCCTCAGGTTTGGGAACCAGTGCTTTATGGAAAAGTTTTATAAAAGAACACCAGCACTAAAAACTGTACTCTGATATATGGATATGCAATATGAATGAATGAGCTCTCTGCTCTGCCTCCCATTCTACATGCCCCACCCCTCTCTCATCTATCTACTGTTTTTAAGTGGAGTTTTTCTTAAGTTTTTTTTCTGTCAGAAAATATGTTTTCCCTTGTCACCATTGCTATGTATTTGCCTTTGTGCCTTTGGCTTCATAAAGCATTTTTCACAAAAACAAAATCCCATTATTCATAGTTATATTTTTAAAGTTTTGAATGTATTGGTCTGGCTCAGCAGACAGAGAGACTGATGATAACAGTGAGATCATAATCATTCTTCTTCGACACATTATGAAAATGGTGTATTTGTATTCTGCCATCAGCTGAGGTCAGGGTGCAGCGGGCTACGAGTGAGCGCCGGAGGGAGTACTACGAGGAGCAGAGGGACGAGCGCGAGAACTACGCGGAGGAGCAGCGGGATGGTGAGCCCCACACACACACACATACATGCACACACACACGCGCACACACAAACACGCACACGCACACACACACACACACACATACACACTCTTTTCAATCCCACTGACCATTAGAGCCAAGGGTATTAGTGCCATTGCTATTTTGTGATATTAGAAGCATGACCAGATGATGTGCACTGGCATGGGAAAGTTTAATTATCACTCTTAATTAACACCATTTCACTTCATTGACAACAACATGGACAATAGATGAGTGAAATTTCCCAAGAGATACCAGTTGCAGGGGCCAGTGTCCCTCAACAACTTAGGGCAGTGTTTCTTAACTGGTGGGTCGGGACCCAAAAGTGGGTCGTGTGTGTGGTGTGTAGTGCATTGCTGGCACATGAGAGCATGAAACCTTAAAATCTAAAATGTTACATGGAAGCACCCCTGTCAAAGACACACTTGTCTTGAAAGGTGACATCAGGAGCTGAAGACTTCACAAATGTAATGCCAACATCAGCATGTTCCAAACAAGTAGGCCTATAGGCACTGTGCGTGTCTTATCATGTAGCTCACCATATCCATTGGCTTGAACACTAAAATAATATGTTGTCACTTAATGAATGAACATGGTGAATTGTGGGTCCCAAAGCCAGACCAGTTAAGAACCACTTAGGGGGTCAAGTTGAGTGCCTTGCTCATGGACACAATGGAGGTAGCTGGGAATCAAACCCATGACTTTGTGACTGTTGCATGCAAGCCAAGCTCCTAAGCCACTACAATAAAAAATATAGAGATCTACGTTATAAGAAGTGTATGAATAACTACCGTTTATTGTGATGGCCATGATACACTTTCACTACAGTATGTGACTTTACTATCACTTTACTTTGTCGGTGTATGTCAGGGAAATAAATACATTTTACACCCTTGGTAAAGACCTATAACAGAGTCCATACTCAGGGGTAGCCTACTGAAGCATCTCTTTTCTCTCTTAGAACAAAATGAGAGGACCTCGGAGAGGAACGAACAGTACCGCGAGTACAGTTACGACGGCATGTACTCACGATACCCGCATCATCGCCCTCCCCACTGAGCATGCTCGGTAACCAAGGAAACAGAAAGGAGAGCCACAGCTGCTCAGAGGGCTCGGCCTTCTGTGAATGGCTGTCTTGATGTCAGTCAAAGATATCTCTGAATGGATATTTACTAAGCTGATGATTTAAGGGGCAATTACTTTAAGCATTCACAAAATGGGAGCAAAGTTTTAAGCAAATGAAGTTATTTGTTGCTACATACCAAAGACAGCTCCCTTACATGTTTAAAGACATATCAAATTTGTTAAAATGTAATGGTTTAGTTTGTTTGTGTAATGTCTTGTTGACACATATTCATATTTGAGTTATTTACAATAACTTGTATTAATCATTTTAAAGTTAAAGTTTTATTTCCTGTTATAATATCTAATGTTGTCTCAATCCTAATGAAACCAGTGTTAATATTATCTTGACTAGTAGTCACCCTGTGCATGGACTCCATCCCACATTCCTTATCGTGAAATATCTTTGCACTGTTCTGATTACTGGTTAGGGATTTCACTGCTAAGATACTCACTTAACTGTATTCTATGTTTAGGTTAAATAAAATGGTGCTATAATTATCAACTGGAAGGAAACAAACCTCTATATATGTGTCTGGACAGAGAACTGGGAATACTCCAAGTTCTGTGTGTGTGTGTGAGAGGGAAAGAGATGAGGACTGAAATGAGATTATTTCTTCTGGACTATTCATCAGGGAAAGGCCCACTGCTCAAGAGTGAGCTGGAACTGAGATTCTATGGAATGCAAGACCCTTTTAACATTCCACGACTCAGAACTTACGACAGCTTGGAAAATCATCTGTGACCGTCAAGCTGACAAGCAGGCAGGATGTCTTAGAACCAGAGCATTCCTCCATCCCCATCTGAATGCTTTATGTTATCCTTTACCCTAGACTCTTCAGATGGACCACAGACCATCTGGCTACAGTAGCTGCTATTGCATCTAATTGTAATGATGGATGTATTATGGACCAGAGGACACATATAGCTAGATAGGAGTGGTTTGTGAAATTGATAAGGCACTGTATGGCCACATATGATTATGATCTGCTAGTCAGTGTCGTTTTTCCTGTTGCCGTCTGTTTTAAAGAAAATGAAATGAACATTCCAGTGAGTTATTCCAGTGAGTTCCTTTTGCTGGTAGTTAACAGCAATTCTGTTTCTGAATGTGCATGATACAGGTTTTTGGAACACATATATATTTTCAGATGAGATGTGGGGAAACAGGCATTTGTTGATACATTTATGCTGTGACACTTCTGTGTAGATGCAAAAAAAAAAAAAAAAAAAAAAAGTGTATTAGGACCAAAGACCAAAATATCTTACAAAATAGTTTAATACACTTCCAATCTTCCCATACAATGTGACACAAAGACAACATTAAAAAGACAATAAAAGAGGTTTCTTTTCAAATAAAATCATAAAACTTTAAAATAATACATCAAAACACAATACAGGTACATCCACCGTTCTTCCTCTAGTGACTATATTCCTCTCACAGTAGGGCATGGATGGGCATAGACTAGCATCAAGGTCAGACTGCCATGAGTGGGCATATACTGGTAATGGGACATGACTGGCTTTGCGGAGGTCAGACTTTCATAGGTGATCGCCTGGCTCAAAGGGAGATTAGCCAGACATACGGGGGCATCAACTGGCTTAAGGAATGTCTGAGTAGCATAGGTTGGCATAGACTAGCACAGGGAGGTCAGCCTGGCATAGATGGGCATAGACTGGCATCAGGGAGGTCAGCCTGGCATAGATGGGCATAGACTGGCATCAAGGCGGTCAGCCTGGCATAGATGGGCATAGACTGGCATCAAAGAGGTCAGAGTGGTGTAAGTAGGAATAGACTGGTAATGGAGTACGACTGGCTTTGATTAGGTCAGACTGCCATAGCTGGGCACACACTGGCGCAGGGGAGGTCAGCTTGGTGTAGGTGGGCATACACTGGCACCAGGAGGTTCAGACTGGCATAGGTGACCACAGACTACCATGGGTGGGGAGAGGTCAGACGGCGGCAGGAATGCCCAGCTGCTGCCACGGTCACCAAGCCAGCGGGTCGAGCTTGTTTTCATCGCAAACAGGACCTTAACCGACCTGCTGGCCGACGTCCAGACTCCTGTGCAGTCATGCCGCTCACCCGAGTCTCATTCAGGAGTCTTGGCGTGAGAAGAACGCTGAGTCTGAGAGTCAACAGATTTCCCCCCCAGCGGGAGCGGAGACTCTGCAGGCAGAACATGACCACTGCAAGCCTGTAAGCTACAGTGTAGCCATGCTGGCCAGAGATGGCAGTCTATTGGGTGACTGTTTACATGTATACATGTAAAGACACAGCATACATGTGGAGAGGTATTGACCACAACAGTTCCACAAGAGGAGTTGCAGAGCCCGCGATAATGTTAAAAACAAAAAAAGTAACATTCATGTTTTCGAGTCACATTCATGTCAGACACGTGTGGAGAGAATCTGACCACTACAGGTTCAGTTGCAACATTCTTGACAGCCATCCGTCAAGTGACCCGACTGAATGTTGTATTTACATGTGGAGAGGTTTTGACCACTACAGGTCCAGAAGCCAGATTCATGGTGGCCAATGCTAAAGTCCTGCGTTTGGCCGACTGTGGTAGCACCTGTGTGAGTGTGAGCTGGTCACTTGAGTCCCACAGGACAGACTCGTGCTGGTCAGCCCTGTAATCTGGTGGACACCTGTCGGGTGGTGGTACCTATGTGTGGAGAGGGCCGCACGGGTCCTTATTTCATGCTGTTGAGAAACTTGGGCTGCTCCTCCCCACGGGGCATGAGAAGGTCACCACCGATCTTCGGCCCGTTCTTCTCCTGTGGAGCAAGGGACACAGAAAAATGGGCTTAGGGGACGGAACGCGTTTGGAACACAGAATGAGAACACACAGCAGAGGAAAAGTCGGAACACAAGAGCAGAGCAGAAAGCAGAACAGGATAAGGGAATTTGGAATAGGAAAATGTCCAGAGAAAAAAAAAAACTGCCAGCTGCCTTGCTGCCTTCGATTGCGTAACGATCGAAGCTATGATACCAGTAACTTTGTTTTTCAACGGATAGATAGCAACAACACCGTTGACTACTGAGGTGAATATAGCTGTTTGCTAATGTTTCAGTAAATAAACTTAGTTGTCAGCATAATTTAATAAAACATTTTAGCATCAATACAACTAAACAAATGCAGAAATGACTAATTAACTATACACAGAAGGAAACGGAGAACCCAATTCTCACCTTTAACATGCCGTCCCTTTCCCATTTAAACTGGCCACAGTTGCTGAATAAGAAGAAACAAAGTCAAAAGCAGTTTTTTTTTAACAGTCCTCAAAAAGTTACAGTAAGCAATGCCCCATTTCTGTCTGCTGGTACAAGCTACACCATCCTTAATGGAGGCCTTGGTTAAAACCCCATTTGTTGATACACCACCCTCTTGATCGTAACCTCACTAATATACACTCAATTATCAAAATACATTGCAAAGCCTAGAAGATACCTACCTAGGCACTCAACTGGTGAAAAAGTTAAAATGCATTTATTTTATGGGCAGATCAGGATTAAAAAGCACTTTGACGCGTTTCGGTTCAAAAGCTTTCGTCAGATTGTTCACTTCCTGACGAAGGCTTTTGAGCTGAAACGCGGCAAAGTGCTTTTTAAATCATGATCTGCCCATAAAGTAAAGGCATTTTAACTTTTTCACCAGATGAGTGCGTAGGTATCTTCTAAGTTTTGCATTTCATAAAGCCCTCAACCAAAGAGCACCATCTCAACAACAAAGGCATATCGTTTCAAGCAGCACTTCAACTCAACAGCTTTTTTATCAAAACGCATTGTATCTGCCCAGCTTGGTGCAAGTTGGCACAATCAACGCTAGGTTGAGTGCCACTGGCAAATCACTATGATGAGGTCACCTCCCTCCTCTGTCCTCCCCTTACTCACCTGCAGGCCATGTTGGGTATCCGTGCCAGGCTGATCTTACGCTGGCCACACGGGCACTTGAAGAAGCGCTTGTGGGCGTCGTGCCAATGGTAGTCATGGTTCTCCTGCACGCACCGGTCCGCAGGTTTAAAGTGCGTGTACTTGCACTGTTGGTGACACAGACAAACACACGCTTAATTTCTTCATTTCCACAATTACAAATAAATACTCATTAAGGAGTACTCATTTTAGCAGATGCAATAACTGCTCAAACCTGATTCAAAACATCTCTCTCGTTCTTTCTCCCCATTTTATTCGCTCTGTCTCACACACACACTCTATCTCTTACACACACAGACACAGACAGACACACAGACAGACACACACACACTTAGCCTTGCAGTCATATTTGCCCACAATGGGATGATCAAAGGGGACCCTAAAGTGGAGCAGTAGCAGTGGTTGTGCAATGCTACTGGATCCTCCCTCAGGTTTCAGTGGCGCCCTCGGTCCTAATTCAACCCAGTTGCCGCTCATTTACAGACCCTCTCTAGGGCACCGCTGAGCACCGCTGAGCCAGCAGGGGTGTTGGAGGAGTACTGGGCCTTTGTGGAGCACAGAGACACACATTCCACCACTTCACGCTCAAAGACTCAAGTCTACTAGTGGTTTCTCTGATTAGAAAAGGACAAATCCAAAGAAAGCCACGCCAGCTCACTGATGACACAGCTGCAGCCTGAGAGCGAAGTGGTGGAATAAGCAACAGTTTTGGTGACTAAACGTGGCACTATCCCTTATCTGTAGAAACTAACAGTACATTTAAATAAGTAAGAAAAAGCTTTATATTTAAATCAACAACAAAAAAAACAAAAAAATCAGGGACAAATGAAGTTACAGTTTAAGCTTTAAAACAAAAACAAACAAAAAACAAACAAAAACAAACCAAAAAAACACAAGAAACTGCTGGCTCACTGATGAAATAGGTTAGCGTTTTGCAGCTAATGGGTGAAATAAAGCTTAGTGTGGTGACTCACCGATTTACAGGTGACTGCTCTGCACTTCTGCTCTCTGATGCTCCTCATCTTCTCCTCCAGCTGCTCCTTCTGCACCAGTGGCTCAAAGTAGTCCTGCATGACCTTCACCTCCATCTAAGGACCAGCAACAGAGACAAGGGTCATCACACACACAGACACACACACACACACACACACAGCACGACTGTCATTTCCATTTATTGAGGATAGCAGTCACACACACCTACACATGTAATAATACTACGTCCTTCATTTCTATGTACTGAAAGATGATGTCATACATCACATTTACAACACATACATAAACACACACACCTCTCCCATCAGCCAGGAGAACTTGGACTTAGCATTCAAGAGCCGCTGGAACTCCTCTGATTGGACATACTCCAGCTGAGCCCGCCTCTTCTTCTGAGCTGGCTCCTCCTCCTCTCCTGCAGCCGAGTTTTGGCCTGTTCGGGGAGTAATTGTCAAAGATATTGAGCCAACAGAAATTGCTGTGGCACCTACCACACTGGTCTATTTAAAGATCATAATGTTTCCCATAATAGTACCATACCAATAACATTAACATACCAACAACAGTACCAGTACATCAAAACACAGAGGAATGAGACAACAATACATTCCAATCCACTAAGCTGTATATACTGTAGCCTCTCAGTAGGAGAAGCAAGGACAAGGTGCTCATATAAAGTCATAGGTTCAATACCCAGGCTGAAGAAATACTGATAAAGTTGCGTATCTGCTGCACTATGCAACTGAAACAGCACCCATCAACCAAGGCTTCTTGGCTGCTGAACAGTCACACCTACCCCCCTCCGGTGAGCTTCGGTTTTTCTCCACACGGGCGGCGATGTCGCTGCTGCTGACACGCTTGCGCTTCACAGCGTTTGGGTCGTCCTTGGTGATGGCCGCCCCTTTGGAGTGAAGCTTCCGAAGAGCTGCCATCTGGGTGCAGGGTAGAAATGAAGGACATTTTACAAAACATTAAAATGTATTCAACATTTGAACACACTGAAATCGTTTTTGATTTTACAAGCATGAGGAGTGTTAGACGTGTTAGATACAGACAGACTTTAGAGAATAAGAATGTGCTAAAATATTGCTTATACTGAAACGACTGGGACTGTTTTTTTACACACGCGTGTCAACATGTTACGTCCCTGTTCCTATCCCCGTTTTAGAAAACCCAGAATGGACAGCACACGTCTATTCTACTCTTTTCTATTGGTCTGTGAGGTTGATTACAGTCTTCTATTTTTGAATGACCAGTCATTTGCATTGAGAATTGAACCACAACCACACATTCAGATGTGATTATGGTTTTTCATGTCACCACATGGTGACCAGGAGGCGACAGACCACTAAGGAAGGAAAATGAAAGAGAAGAGTATCTAGTGCTGAATATTTGGCCTGACTTAAAGGTGTAGTCCTTGATGGCAACAAAAGGTTGTTGATATCTGAGATCAATGATGAAAAGTTAAATGGATTATAATCAAGGACTGCACCTTTAAATTCAGTGGGGTTACTGGTCTCCCCATTCATTTACTTGGGTATTAATTGGATTAAATATCATATGGCTGAATCTGCCTGTGGACTTAATCATATTGGTTGTTAACTGGTTAGACTGGCCCATTAGGAGATACAGTATGCCAGCATGGCTACTGAACGTGAGAGGAACATGCTGTACCTTTGCAGCTGATTGGCTGCTAGAGGGAGGAGGCGGAGACAGCTCAAATAGGATGTCTTCTCCCTCACTGATGCCCCTCCCCAGAGTGGGTGTGGTCGGGTCGGAGAGGCGGGGTGATGGCAGGGGGAGGGGTTTCTGTGACAGGATCCCCATCCCATTGGACAGCGGTCGAGCAAGAGGTGTAGCCTTTCCACTGTTCTGCAAAACCCTAATTCATGAAACAAAACAAACAAACAACCACATTATATATTGAAACCCTGTTAAAAAAAAAAAAAAAAAAAACAACAAAAACTGGACCGGATGCTTTCGGGCTGCAACTAATGAAGACAATAAAATAAAGCTAAAATACGCTAAGAAATACGGATTGCACTTTGTTTATTCATCCGTCATCACACACAATCACATACCAATAAAGACCCTAGAGTTCAAATATGGGCAGAATATAGGGTTTGGCCATCTTTTACACACACTCACACACCTCTGTTGGATCTCTTGCGCCCTCTTCTGTCTGTTGAGCATTCTCTCCTTATGCATAGCCTTCTGCTGCTTCAGGAGGTCCATTGCAGAGATAGACTGGACCGATGATCCAGGAACTGACACACACACACACAGAGTCAAGCCAATGTCTGTAAATGTTCTCCCATGTGTACAAATACATTCGTTGCATTTTGATTACGTAGCTGTACAGAACAGTTAGTAGAATACCTGCGGCCTTGGCTTGGCCTAAGTGCTTCTTGATGTTGAGTGCCCCAGGTGTTGGCTGGGACAACAAGCCTTTAAAGTCATCGGAGCACCCAGATACCTCAGCTGACTGAAGAGCTGATGAGGACAAGGGAAATATTGATGTGGAAGAGAGCAGGTATATTCCAGACTGTTACAACCGTGTAGAAAAGAGTAAGTAAAAAAGATAAAGAAAAAACAGCTTTAAACGGCCTCTGAAGTACTTAAAAATAAACTATATTTTAATATCGGTCAAGATTAAATTTACATTTACATTAGATTGTTTCACTAGTGTATTGCATTGACATCCTTAAAATATTGAATAGCTGCTTGATTAACTAACTAAAGTATATTTTACACAAGCCAACTGAAACCTGGTAAACACCCAATCACAATCACATATGTCAGTAGACACACACACACACACACACACACCACACTTACCTAATCTATTTGGTGGCACCGCAGGGGATCGGAGCACAATGTTGTTCAGTGTGGACTGGAAAGGCTTCTTAGGCTGTGTGCCATTACTGAAAACGACAACACACAAACACACACACACAAGATGTTAGCTCACAGATCCTAGACATGAGCCCGTATTTACAAAGCATTTTATCTTACTTCTAAGAGTACGCCTAAATCTCACTAAAAGTTATCAGCAAAGAGCTCTTAAAATCCTATTCAAAAGCTGCTGAGACCAACTTTAAGAAAGGAAAAACGACAACTCGTAAGAGCTCTGTTGCGATGGTTGACGTCGTTAACTCATGCACGAGCTTGAGTGAAGTGACCACAGTGACTGGCTGGTAATTAGAGTGCGGGTATGATGCCCAAAACCTCCCCTACTACGGTAAGTGACAGGTTTTTGCCGGTGAGAATGTGCGCGCTACCCAGGTACTGCAAAGGATGAGAGATGAATAAACTAGATGTACCGCATAGCGGTACAAAATATGACCGCCGCTCAGTCCTGTACATCCGTTCCGCGAAAATAAATCACACTTCAATTTGTCTCCATATTTTACTCCATCCCCCACTCTTGAAACTTTTGTGTATGCTTGTTTGGCATGCCTGAGTGTGTGTGTGCGGCTGCACAGAAAGTACCCTACTGGTGCTGAAAAGGTGAATAGATTGTAGAATAGCCAAAGAAGATGTAGAATTGTTATAAAACCTTTAAAATCTCTAAACAATCACAAGTAGGGCAGTTCATCACAGTTCATCCATTGCAACTGGATTGATGAAAGGTCACTTACACCTGTAGGCTACATTGTATTTGGGAAAAGCAAAAGGTATCAGCATAATGTTATTTATTTATTTATTTTTTATGTATTTTTAAACAAAAACATCTCTGTCAGTTCCATGCCGTTTTCAACAGCTATCAAAAACAAAGGTCATTTTTGGATGGATGGATTTTTTGTGAATGTTTCTTCTTCTACATAAGATTTTAGTCATCTTTAGTTCATGTAATACTTTATTGTCAATGCACAAATTAAGTAACAGTAGTCTGAAACGTTATTGTTAATGCACAAATTAAGTAACAGTAGCCTAGTCTGAAACGAAATGCTGTTTTACATCTAACCAGTGGTGCAAATAACTGACATGTCCAAATGGGCCTTGATGAAATGCGTCGCTAGACTGTTCATACACATTTTAACGGGCCAAAGTTGAAGAGCTTTTGTCCGTTATTGTTAGTGCAAATATAGGCTGATTCATGTTCCCTTGCATTGTTTAACTGAGGTCCATGGCTAGTCTGGCTTTCATCAGACCAAGCTCAATCTTTTAAGAAATCAAAAAATAAATAGCGGGCAGATCAGGCTGGGTTCACCCAGCCTAGTCCATAGGCACCCGATATTGTTTAATTTTCCGATTGAGATATACACGCTCTGGCTATTCTAAATGCAAAAATGCATCAGGGAGTTATGACAAAACGGTAACTAACAAACTAGATCCTAATAGAAAGCTGTTAGCTTCCCTAAGCTACAGGTAGGATTATAAGGTAGGCCTATTTACAACATAAATTGTCAATAGGCTATGCTGGCGACACAAATAAAATCTCCTTTGGAAACCAATGGCTTACGCCTTACAGTATCAAGCGGACTTAAACTGTCATATCGTGGCGAAAAGTTGTAATAACATTCACGCAGCTCCATGAGTCAAGGAAAGCGCGAATGAAGTAGCCACTTCTAAATGGGACCCACTACACCAGGGGTCTCAAACACCCGGCCCGCGGGCCAAATCCGGCCCGCGTCCTGCCCAATTCCGGCCCGCGACGTATGACAAAATAATAATGTAATCCGGCCCTTGAGGCTATTAATTGCGACAAACAACGATACTGATTAAAATAGATAGATCCAGGTACGGTGACAAATCTCATTTATAGGCCTACTCTGCTCCACTATGTGCAAGACATCCATAGCTTGATTCAAACCCAAAATCGCTGCGCAAAGTTTTCAGGAAATACTTGTATTACACGCGAGAAACACAAAGACGTGCATATGAAATGACGCGGAAGCGATGCAGGCCATAGTGTTGCAGAAATTGAAGCAGAAATTAAGCAGAAATAGGCCTACACCAAATGTTGAAAAACGTTCACGTGCGATGAAGTCTTAGGTAAGCTATGTTATTCACCTATTCTAATTCTGAAGGAGAATATCCTTTTGGAGATTATGATCGATCGTCTATGACTGTGATAGTCACGGTGCGTCTGTGAATGGAGGTGCGTGTATACAACGGTGTCCACTAAGCATACCATGCTTGTTTCGACCCTCTGCCCAACATAGCTTGGAGGTTGCAGTGGTAATCGTGATGATCGTGTCCGTAATGGATGTGGTACAGACAGCAGGGCTAGTAGAAATAGGGCTCTAAAGAACTACAAAGTCAACCGCAATATGATGCGAACTTCTGGGTACTGCAGATTACCCGCGATAGGAACTGTTTGACCAGAATACTTTATTGTAGGCCTATATTGTAGTAATCTATTACTAAACCACAACATATTAGGTGTTGGTATACATCTTAGGTGTTTTCCTGTTAATTTGTTATGTGGGTAATATGAAAAAAGGAAAGTAAACCTGCTTAAATATGTTCATCCAATATTTACTGAAAGGTGCATAATTTGAGGTGCTTGCCATCCAGTGACAAATTACATGGGTAAATTTACCCCCTTCATAAACTTTTGTTTTACTCAAAGATTTTTACATTTACAGTAGGACTTCATCTCTGACCACTTTCAAGCCATGACCTTTTGAAATTTTGATATAAAAATCCAATGGTGTTGCTTTCTTAACCCTGATGCCTAGTTTGCCAGGTTTAAAAAAGTTATGAGAGGAAATATTTTTATTTGGTGTGAAACACACACACCTGTTTTTATGTTTTTCATTTATTTTATAATTTGTATTAATATTTATTTTATCATTATTTTATTTATAAGCTAAGGTTGCTAGCACAGGTGTCTAAAACTAGATAAAAACACTTGCACTTTCTGTTTGCAGTTTTGTGTGGTATTTGAAAAAAAGAACATTGCATTTTCAGAAATATCCGGCCCTCCAATCAGATGACGTTGGCAGAATTGGCCCCCAGCTCATTTGAGTTTGAGACCCCTGCACTACACAGTAGCTTAAGGTGTTTTGCTAAAGCAGCCATAATGAAATGAAGGTGTCATTGTTTGGATACTTCACACACACGTGCTTTTTAATTTCACAGACTACAACTACCAAGCTGTAATCAAAGCACATCGATTCCCCTCTCACACCCTGCACGCACTTAAAACAAAATAAACAGGTGTCTCAGTCTCACGCATGTATAGGCAAAACTGTATCAGACCGGTGTAACGTTGGTAGATCTTCCATTGCACAGAATGATTTTGTAGCACGTGCAATAAATGACAGTCGAAAGATACAAACAGTGCTGCTATACATTTGCTTGGTATAACCGCATTTATAGTTTTCTACAAATGCAATAAATCAAATGCCTCCATCACTCAACCAACGCTAACGGTAACATTACCTAGGTCCTTATTGATATTACAAGATTAACGTACCTGCAGTAAAAACCAAGCATGTCCGATAAACATCCTCAGATTCATTTCGGCTTCAAGAAGAAATGGGAATTACACTTCATGTGAACATCGTCCTATCCTTATTAGATGTTCGCTGCGGTAAATTACAGTCCTTGTATGAAGCGTCCATTGTTTTTTCCAACCCACTTTTAACTTCCAACAAAATTACGTCTCACTGCAACGATGCGCCATCTAGTGGACAAACGACTACTTCTCGCCAATACTGAAAATGCAGCCATGATGATGATGATGAATATTTATTTTGGCTTTCTTTTAATCCTACTGATTTTCATTTTTTACCGGGGGGGGCAAATCACAAATGAGTGATTAAGAGCCAGGTTGATGTGGGCCCTTGAGACCAACATACCATAAAAGATTCACAGAGAACTGTGTCTGCCCTACCCTCCTTTCGGGGGGTCCAGTCCAGCAGGGGGGCTGCAGATGAAAACGAAAAATGACGGTTCCATGCTATCCATGTGGGGGTACATGCCCACCAAGTTTTGTGTACCCCGGTCTTTCAGTGTCCCGGGAATCCTTGTTGGTGTACGTCACTAAATGTACACATAAATTATTTTATTGTAAGGCCCCCCATGAACGAAAGTACACAAAACTTGGCATGCATTCAGAGGGTGTCATAATGATCCTACACTTTTAATTTCGTGCAGTTTTGACCTTGTCAGCCAGAGATATTGAGATGAAAACACCTAATTTTTTGCTTTTTAATTTTTAACTAGGTGGCGCTATACATGAAATAAGTGGTAATGGGATGGGTTGACCTGCCCCCTTAAGACCAACATACAAAAAAAAGGTGGACCTCCTAGGCCCTACGGTTCTCGAGATATTCACAGAAAACTGTCTCCGGCCACCTACAGGCCAGTTGGTGTATAGTAACATAAATTAATTTATTGTGTGGCCCCCCATGAACGGAATTCCACAAAACTTGGCGTGCATACAGAGGGTGTCATAATGATCCTACACTTCCAATTTCGTGCAGTTTTGACTATGTTAGGTCACAGATACCTTCAATTACACCACCTCATTTTTACTTTTTTGTGTTTAACTAGGTGGCGCTATACATGAAATGAGTGGTTATGGAATGGGTTGACATGGCCCCTTGAGATCAACATACAAAAAAAAATGGTCCTCCTAAACCCTACGGTTTTCGAGATATTCACAGAAAACTGTGTCTGCCCTACCCTCCTTTCGGGGGGTCCAATTCAGCGGGGGGGCTACAGATCAAAACGAAAAACGATGGTTCCATGCTATCCATGTGGGGTTACATGTCCACCAAGTTTCGTGTACCCCGGTCTTTCAGTGTCCCGGGAATCATTGACGGAAATTTGGGCATGCGAAAAAGAAAAAAAAAAAAACAAAAAAAAAAAAAAAGAAACAAAAAAACAAATCTGACTAAACCTATATGACCGCCGCTTCGCTGTGCGGCGGTCATAATAAGTTAATAAACAGTAAGGCAAAGCAAATTGCCTAGTAATGGAATACACTACAGATTGATGCAGTATCTTTGCAACTTTTTGTTTAAATGAATCTGTATGAAGATACATTTGCAAAAAGGGAAAAGCAATTTCATTTGATTTACAATGAAACATTACATTTAGTATAAATGTTGAATGGTTTTGGTTGATGCAGTGGCATTATTGTATCCCTTGCACAATTATTCACTCACGATTCAGAGCTCCTGTAAGTGATTCTGCATGTGCATTTCAAAACATTGTGAGATGAAATGCTACAAACAGCTCCTTGCGATTGTTTGTGAATAGGTCTAGTGAGTTAGGAGTCCTCTCGACTACTTCTGAGCTGCCCCAGACTTAGGTGCTACTTTCAGGGCTAAAATGCTTTGTGAATTACTCTTAGTCACAAAAACTAGGAGTCCTAAAGTTACAAGTGACACGCCCATTCTTTTTAGGAGTTTCTCTTAAATTGGCCAGTTAGGAGCTACTTTTAGACTTAAGATTTTTTGTGAATACGGCCCTTGGTGTCTACGTTATTCTGTTTACATATTAATCCACAACACTTTTGTTATGATTAAGCCTCTCAACCATACTACATCTCCATTTTCGAGCCCCTGAAACGAAGCCATTTTAGTTTGAACACTCTGGTTTTGCGTTTTAATGTGGATAGGGAATTCCGCGAATATCTGAAAACTATGACATAAATGCATAGCCTAGAAATCTAGACGCATCCTAGCGGCAGCAAATTGCATTTGCTGCCAGGGCTAGTCTAGCAACTCTCCGTTGGCTTGTGAGCTCGAAAAATTAAACTTCTATCAGGCCAATCAAATCGTGTATAGAGTCGTTAGGCGGGCTTAACATAATGATTGATGGCAGAGTTGCAACGGTTTGGCTTGAATTCCCTGCTACTTGAAAACAAAGAAGATGGATGTTGCGGTTGGCAAAGTGTGACACGAGTTAAGCTTTTTTTAAGTTGGCAAAAGTTTGAACTAGCCAACTAGCTCCGCTGGTGGGAAAACGCATGGGACTCATAGCGCTGTCCTATTGCGTGCAGAGGGAATTTGAATGGCAACCGATTATCCCGCCCCTCGGACTGAGCACTGCGAACGGTGAGTGCCCAGACCCTACATTTTAATGTGGGTCTGGCTCGTCAGGCTAGTAAATGCACACATTCTCTTCCAGTTTCCTTCCATGATTCATTATTCTCCCGTCATGTGACACGACACATAGGACCCTTTCCCAGCAGAAAACAAAGTAAAATCAGCTTGACACTACCAACAAGAATGATGAATTACACGCTTTGATAACAACAGCTGAAAGCAAAGATAGCAAGGTAAAGTTAAATTCTACAATGGTACAGCTTCCTACATACGCAGTAGGCAAACTATTATCTGACCAATGCAAAATGGTCATGTGATATGACTTTTCCGAGTGTGTATGGACAGACTGTTTCAGATACGGAGCTGAATACTCTCATATGGACGAAGATCATTATAATTTTAAAGCGAAAACTGAGACGTACCCTTAGACCATTGTTAGGGAAGGTTAGTCTGTGGAAACTCACGCATTGGGTGCACAAGCCAATGAGGACATGCCGGCGTAGTGGAAGTCGCTCTGACAGAGCCTCTCTCTCAGACTGCCCTTCCCCCTCCCACGTCCCTTAGGGGTGGTCCCCGTGAAACTGGACTGAAGCTCGGCCCTCTTGGAGCTCAATTTCTTGTACTGGGCTTGGACGTGGTACTGACAATACTGACACTTGTACTACAGAAACAAAAGGACACACGGACACACACACACAAATATCAGTCAGATTCCAATATAATATATTTAATTTCCAATTACACATATCAAACACCTGGCTTGCTGCAACCCAATATTATAAATGGAGTAATGTAGCATACCATGTTGACGAGTTGTGTGCATGGTTCTCCGTTCTTCTTCATGGCCTTGCAGGTCCCAAAGTCCATGGCCTCCCCCAGCATAAGGACCTTCTGAGGGTGGTCTATCGTCAGACTGACCTGGGTATGAAAAGAGCAGTACAGATGTCAAAGGGGGGAAATCTTTCACAAATATATCAGGCAACTATTAACTATGATTACAGTGAGGTAATATGGGAGCTTGATGGGAATCAAATCCCTACCCGAACCTCTCAAAATAGCTATAACTATACACCTGCACACTCACGCTCACACACACACACACACACACACACCTCGTTAGAGTTGGAGCCCTCTTTGTCCTTCAGTTGGTTTGGGTTTAGGATGCCAAAGACCGTGCCAGTATCAGTCTTCCAAAGTTCTGTGTGCACATTCCCAAACAGGAAGAGAGACACATATACTTCCAGGTTATGGAGGTCATTCAGCTTCCAGATGCTGAAAGTCTTGCCCTGATTTGAAACAAATGAGAAGAGATGTTAATCAGGAGAGGAATAAAAGGTTTGAAAATAAATGCTTTGCATTTGCAATAACACTGTTGCGGTCTGCTGTGTGAGTAACTATTTTGCTACTTCAGACCTTTGAAAAAACAATATGCCTTCATTTTACACTGAGATGTTTAGAGATGATGCCTTCATCAATCCAAGCATTTGCTAAGTCAATGATTAAGCACCAGTTATAAGTTTACTCACATTTTTCTTGCTCTGTGGCGTTATCTTGTTCACCAGCACTGCAAATGTCACCCAGTCACTATCCTCCAGATTGTCACGGGCAAGCTTATCAGGCAACTGAGAGAGCTGGATCAATTTGCGGCCCGACATTTTGTGCTCAATGTCTATGGAAGAGATACGAGGTTTCCTGTAGGGAGAGAATGACAATGGCCATCATTCCAGTTCATTAACTGGTTTAGTCAGAGAGCCAGAGTTTGCTGGATTTAGAGCAGTGGTTCTCAATCTGAGGGCCACCAGACAGTATGGATTTTTTTTTTTTTTTTAATTCTACGTTAAACCATCATTTTTCATCCGTTTTGTTTAATTTCCATTATCATTTCTAACACAAACACATACAACCAGCTTAACTAGGCAGTTAAAAAATGCCAAAGCAACAAACAAAAGTCAAAGACTAATATCATAAACTGTCACTCATTCTTTTTGCAGCAAAAAGCTTAATGGCGCATTTATTGCATTTGGAGGACTGCAGTATATTTTCCATCACTTCACCAAAGTCCTTGATGCTTATGAGCAATCAGAAAATGGCAATTTCAGAAGAAACATTTTGTCTCCCAAAAACATTTTTGACAAGCAGACCCCTACCGTAATCTGAGGCCTGAGAACTTTTCCACGGCAACATCTTGAGTTGTCGGGGTGGGTCGGGGTGTTCCCTGACGTGTTGGTGGCTGGGCACTTCCTGAAGGAGGTGGTGACTTTAGTATGTTATTGACCTTGCTCAGGTTTCCTATTGGTTGGTAAAAGCTGGCAACCCCACTCTTGCTTGATGGGCTTTGAATTTGTGAAGAGCCTCCTGTGAAATTATCAAGAAACAATTAAAGGAGTCGGCAAATAAATATGTGATCGCTTAAAACCCATCAAGAACTTTCATGAAACATTGCACAAACCAAATTATCCAATCCAACATATATTCTAGTCTGGCATTCCAAAATATATCCTGTCTCTAACAACGCAGTACAATCACATAGATAAGAAAGAGTGGCCAGAATGGTCACTACTAGAAAAATACACCTGCTTCGATTCAGCAAAGAAATAAAAGCAGGATCCAGCAACCAAAAACATGACAAGAGACTTTCCTAATTCCTACCCACTAACACCCAGCCAGGTTTATTCCCATGCTCTTTTAGCAGCTCCTAAGCATTGCCTGCATGGCCACTACAGATTCCTACATATACAGGAGGCCAACTTTGACCGATGTGAATAGTCATGTGATGGAAGTATTCCAAGTGTGTATGGACTGGTTGATATATGAAACTGTGCGTACTACTCAGGAGCCTACCTGCTTTAGGCTGATGTGCAGCCCTTGGCTTTTTGGTTGATGAAGCGGCGGTAGGTGGAGATGCCTTGGTTGCAGTGAGAGGTGGAGAAGACTTAGTTGCAGCAGTAGTTGGAGATGGCTTAGTTGCAGCAGTAGTTGGAGATGGCTTTGTTGCAGCAGTAGTTGGAGATGGCTTAGTTGCAGCAGTAGTTTGAGCTGTTTTGGTGGCCTTCGGGGCTGGGGAAGATGTAACAGCAGTCCTGTTTGTTGGTGTAGAGGTGAAGGCTCCCTTTGGTTTAGAAGTGGAGGCACTGGTGGTGTTTTTCGGTTTGGGAGGAGGGCTTTTGATGCCGCTGCCACCACCCTGAGAGGCCTGAAGCTGCTCCTGCAGCTTCTGCATCTTTTCCTGCATGCGTCGCAACTCGGCTGCATTCAGAAAACAGGCAGAAGTTTACATACACGCATTCCCAGAGGGACAAAAGTCAACTCTTTCGTGGTACGTACTCCATATGGGAGAAGAATCACATCGTACAACATGATGGAGGGAGGGGCCCTTTATATTGACAGTTGAGTGCACCATGCTATGTGCTTTGCCTTCGAAACATTACATTTCAGTGACTAGTGTAGATTACCATCTTTTACAACAGCAGGATCAATCTAGCCAAGACGCATTGACATGGAATGTTGTTGTAATGTATACCCAGACAATGTAAGAATATGGTGCATTTCATGGTGTCTTTGCCAGAGGATACCTATGGAGATACCAGACCACTGACATGGCACACAACTTAATGAAGTGGAAACAAAAGATATAATATAGCTGGAGTAAAAAAAAAAACACACAGTTTAACAAAACCCACCTTCCAAATCTTCCTTGGATCTATTGTGAGAGTCTTCTTCTTCCTCTGGTTCTTCAGTCTCCTCAGCTGCTTCTTCCTCTGGCTCCACATAGCCCTCACCCTCATTTTCATTATCAAACAGGTCGTCAAAGTTGTCCTCACCACCTCCTGATGTGCCCTGCTCTTCCGGACTCTCATCGAACATAGAGAGCAAAAGGTCCAGGTTGTCGTCGTCTAGACAACAAGGATTCACCGCAAAATCGATACTTTGTCAAATACAATATGCTTTGTAGTAGCTACATTATTAAACTGTTGGGTCATCAAACTGATTTGGGCAATCGTATGCACGGAGATGTTAAGTTAACGTCAATTATTCAACTTGGCATAGCCAGAATCGGTTCTGGACATGGCAAAGTTACTTTGATAAACATATCAAATACTTACCAGCCATTTTGCCTGGTCCTTGAAGTTTCTCTGAGTTGCACTCGAATCGTGAAGCTATTTTATTTGTTTACAGATAACTTTCTTTCGTCCAAGTAATTAGATTTGTCGATCGTTTATTCTTTCGTCCAAGAGATAACAAACAAGTTGACTGACCACAAAGGGCATGCAATGTCTGCGGAGTGAATCTCGTATTTAAGCCTTCTTGCTATCTATAACTACCGAACATAGTAAACTATTGGTGCATGAAAACATTACTGACCAATATTTAATCTTTCAAAATATTTGAAAGATCCTCAGACCCTCTCAGCTTGTGACTTGCTGACCCAGGGAGTAGGCTAGTGGCGCCAGAAATGTTAAAAGAATAAACGTCATCATAGGTCATTTAAATATAGGTCCCCTTTTATAAATCGGCACAGAAAATAATATTTTGTTTCCCATTGTGAATAGATTGAATAGACATAACAGCACCCAGATAACTGCTGATAATATATTTACATGTATGTGTTCCTATAATACCGTTTTATTTCTTGCAATGTATCTTTTTTCCATTTATCCAAACAAGGCATATCTTTCGAACACCCCTAAGTAGGTCCTTAGGATAGCCTCGTTTTCCAGCGGAAACAGGAAGTCATAGTCTGTTGTGTATGAATGGTGGCGGTTTTGTTTGTAATAAGTGTTTTCACGGACTTTCTAACTTTTTTTGTGTAGGTTTTATTCCACTGAAGGTATCGTAACAGAAGATCAACTTACCCCTTCAATATTTTGTACTTCTGCAGTCATGATTGAACCCGTGAAACGTGCTGCTGATATGGCGGTGGTCCCGATGGCGGTGAAGAGGCCCAGGACCGAGCTTGTGGTCGCTGCACAGTCCCAGCAGCTGATGACCACTGGACCTCCTCGCACTTCTAGCCTGCAGTCTCCGATCATGCTATTGTCAGGACATGAAGGTGAGGTGAACTGTTGCAAATTCCACCCCAATGGAGCCACTTTAGCCTCGGCTGGCTATGAGCGCCTCATCTTGATGTGGAACGTATACGGAGAATGTGAGAACTACGCCACTCTGAAGGGCCACAGTGGAGCGGTGATGGAACTTCAGTACAACACTGATGGGAGCCTTCTTTTCTCGGCCAGCACAGACAAGACCGTGTGTGTCTGGGACGCAGAGACGGGCGAACGTGTGAAGCGTCTGAAAGGTCATACTTCCTTCGTGAACTCCTGCTTCCCTGCACGCCGTGGTCCTCAGCTGGTCTGCACTGGCAGCGACGACGGCACCGTCAAGCTGTGGGACATCAGAAAGAAAGCATCTGTCCACACTTTTCAGAACACCTACCAAGTGCTCAGCGTCACTTTCAATGACACCAGTGATCAGATCATGTCTGGAGGCATTGATAATGACGTCAAGGTGTGGGACTTGAGGCAGAATAAATTGATCTACAGTATGCAGGGTCATGGGGACTCTGTGACTGGACTCAGCTTGAGTTCAGAGGGATCCTACCTGCTGTCCAATTCCATGGACAACACTGTGCGAGTATGGGACGTCAGACCGTTTGCCCCTAAAGAGAGATGTGTGAAGATCTTCCAGGGCAACGTTCACAACTTCGAAAAGAACCTTCTGCGGTGCTCTTGGTCCCCGGATGGCAGTAAGATTGCAGCTGGTTCTGCTGATAGGTTTGTGTACGTCTGGGACACCACTTCTCGCAGGATTCTCTATAAACTGCCTGGTCACGCAGGGTCTGTTAACGAGGTCAGCTTCCATCCAGAAGAGCCCATCATCCTGTCTGGTTCCAGCGACAAACGGCTGTACATAGGAGAGATCCAGTAGTTCAGTAGATGGGTTGCTTCTCTGCAATGGTGCAGAGAAAGATCTCGGAATACTGTCCATGGACCATGGGTCCCATGTTCTGTTGGTGCCGCAGTAGGATGTTTGTGGTGATTGCTTGTGTGCATATGAGAGACTAGAGATTTTCAGTCTCATTTGGAGTTTTTTTTTTTTTTTTTTTGATGAGCCAAAAAGGGTTGGATTTTTTTTTTTTAAAGATGTGTATATACTTTGTAAGGAAAAATAAAAAATTCTGAGCAATGGTGTTTTGTTTTTCATATGTGTTGCAAAGGTGTATTACTGCCACCAATTGAGCTGTGGTGGTGTTGGACTCCAATTGTGATTTCTATTTAGTTATATCCTATCATTTTTATTTATTCATTTGGCTGACACTTTTATCCAAAGAGGCTTATGTAAACTATTACAAGGGCCAGTCTCCCCTGCATGCTAGCCCAGATCCTTAACAACTACATTACCACCACCTCTTAAGGACACAAAACATATCATAAGGATCCACATTGATTAACGTTAACACATTAACTACTTAGGTTCTTATTAGCAGGGAATAAAACCCTGATACACAGATGTTATGGTAAAGTTTTCACTCTCTGAGGTACCCTATAATTAACTGCAATAGATTTTCCTGTTTCCCTTATATCAATCCTTGAGCAGGCTCAACATAAATGTTTCTTTGCAAATTGATGTAGCTATTCAAACAGGCATGTTTTATGAAGAAATTGCAACAGGTTCCTACCATCTGTTAAACTCTAACTGTATCCCTAATCTCCTGCTTTGTTGCTTTCTCTGTTCTCTCTGCCATCAATGTCATACCACACATGTGATCTGAATCACAGACATGTACGGCTGAGATACTATAAACTCAGTCAGAGTAATTGCCTGCTCACAGTGTCTGCTGCCTCATTATCTTCAATATCACTGTAAGAGCAAAGAATGCAACAAAACTAATGAAAATAACTGTTAAAGGTTTTCATGATCACATGTAGGCTAGGCTACATACACTCAGTGCATTAATCCCCAGACGTGGAAGTGGTAGTTTTGTTTACATTTTGAAAATACATGTAAATCAACTGAAAATGAAACAGCAAGCAAACAAAACATGTTAACATAAAATATTCCAAATGAGTAACAGCAACACAAGCACATAAACCACAGTACATGATTTGGTTGGATTTTGGTGTCCACGCACAAGACAAATTGTCAAGAGAGGCATTACTTGTCTAAAATGGCAAAAGTCTCTGATATCTTTGTGGCTTTCCAAGTTTAACCAGACTAAGGGGCGGGTCTTATTCAACTCAACCGGAAGTACTTTTCAAAATGGTCTGCCGCTGTTAAGTTCAATTTGAGTGGGAAATTTCATACCGGTGCTTGTTTGAGACCAAGTATGTCACTTTAATCTGATGTAAGCATATAGGTTTGTTTAAAAAAGGTTGATTTAGTATAACCTTGAACTACAGGTCGTTTCTGTTGCCAGAGAGAGAGCAAACTGGTCTTTAGAGCACAGAACAATCCGCTAGCCATGTAGCTAGCTAGTAAGCTAGCTTCCGTGCATGGTTGGGCATTCCAGTTATATTTAATGTAAATGTGTGCCTAATGTGTTTGGCAGTTGTTGAGATTGTGTGGTTTGTCATCTTGTAGTTACTGTTATAGATATTTCCCTACCGCCTTTGGAAGCCCTAAAGTTTTTGTTTTGTTGACACGTGTGACAGCAGTCCGTCAGTCTCCATGCAAACTTTCTAGACAAGTTGTAGAGAATGGCTGTTGAATAGGCCTATGTCAATACCTTTGTGTCCTTTACATGCTAACCCCCGTAGTTTTGTGTGTGTTTGCAACAAGGGGTTGCGTGTTATGGTAGCATGACTCCGTCGAAGAACGGCATGTCGAACCTCATCGATAGGACGATGAGGATGAGACGGGAGGAACAGGAGAGACAGGTGGTCCTCGCTTGGGCTGTTCTCAACGTGTCACTCGCTGGGATGATCTACACCGAAATGTACGGTGAACAGTCAGTCACTTCAATCACTTATACTACAAATGAGTTGTGTTTTGTACAGCAATTGCCTGACATTCTAACCCCGTTTAGGTCTGGAAAACTGCTCAGTCGGTACTACAACATTACATACTGGCCTATCTGGTACATTGGTGAGTACTCGTGTGCTTATTTCAGTGTCTATGAAATGCTTGTGAGTTTTTATGATTATTATTCACTTTCTGTTTGTCTTGTCCCATAGAGCTGGCCTTGGCAGCTTTGTTTAGCCTCAACGCCCTCTTTGACTTCTGGAAGTACTTTAAGTACACCATGGCTCCATCCTCTATTGTTGTCTCCCCAGAGCAGCATCGTCTCCTAGGGCTCGGCAACTCTGGTAAGCAGGGAGAGACGTGTGTGTTTGTGCTGAATTAGTGCTATGCATAGTCCTCTTTAGGTTTACGTCTGTAGCATTCTTGGTGTGTTTTAAGGATTGTCTGAAACACACACATTAAAACACACTATGAACAAAATGAAGCACTACTATAAAGATGATATTTTAGTTTTATGCCTCTGAGGTCCAGAAAATGTTTCCTGAAATGTTATCTTAATAAATTAAGCTTGCCTGTATGGAAGCATAAGTGGTGAACCTAAATATAGCAATTAGGCCATACATCTGGGGGAAACGTGAACAAACTGCTAATACTTGTGTATATATAAGGGAGTATATTAAATGGCATTTGTTACACCCACTCTAAGTAATCCTGTCTCTATCTTTGCGACAACCTCCAGGCATCAAGGCCTCCCCTCCACTGAAGCCAGAGAAGAAGGAGAGTCCCGTTGCCACCCAGTCCTTCCCCTTACAGGGGCAGAACGTGCTCAGCTTCAGCCCCTCGCGCCCAGCCAGCGCCAGCCCCAAGTTCTCGCCCAGCTGCGTGCCAGGCTACAGCCCTCCCCTCACCAGCCCCTCCACCCCGGGCAGCAAAGGGCCCTACTCCCCCTCACTCGCCTACGGAAAGGTAGGGGCGGCAAACCCATGGACTGTGCAGTATTATGTCATATAATTTGGATTCCATACAAAAAAGGCAAATGGCTTTGTTGCCCGTTCCAATGTTTACATCCTTAAGAATAAGTGACTGTGTGTTGGATAATTTTGTACGCTTTGACGCAAAATAAAGACAGGAGCCAGTGATCCAAAAGAACAATACAATTGTATTATCTTTGCAAAGAGAGAGAATGAGACAACAATGGTTTGTACCCAAACTCTGACATGTTCTGCAGGCAAGCTTCTTTTATATCATACAATCAGGGTGTGACAGTCCTGACAACATATGGCCTAAAACATGACATAGCTTGACCCTCAGGTCAGACAGCACATTCCGAAATTGTGACATGAGCTTCTATCCGTTCCTCTGTGGTTGATTTTAAACTTTCACTTGGGCGACTCGGCATGTTTGGATATTATGCATGTCTGGATATTAGCAAAAGCAGAACTATAAACAGAACACAAGGTTCATGTTTGTAGACTAAGATACAATAATATACAGAACATAAGATTTATATCTAAACATAAGAGTCAAAATGACAGAACAGAAGATTCATATATGTGAACCAAAACAGCAGATACATGTGAACCAAAACAGTGCATGTGAATCAAAACGGCATCATAAGGATGCATGTGAACTAAAACCGCATCATAAGGATGCATGTGAACTAAACTGAAAAACCTATCACTTATAGGTGATCTAAAACAGTGCAATAACTTTTCTTAATTATCATTATAAGCAAGCATATATATAAAGAGTTTTTATATTTCTCCAAGAGTGTGTTTTCTTGTTTCAAAGGTGGGAATCTGCTGGAAAAGTGCCAAATGTTGATATACCAGTGACATGTCTAGTGTCTAGGTCCACTAGCTCAAACTGTAAAACATCTTTCTTTTGGCAAAAAAATGTCTGCTGCTATGCTATGCTATGCTTTGCTCTGTCATATTCCAAATGTCACACTGATTTATCATCTTTTTCATTCAAATCCATATTATCTTTAGGTGTTGAACCACCCTCTTAAAATTCCATTGTATTCACACTGTAACTTGATTCCTCTCCAGTTTTTGTAAGTTGCTTTGAACAAAAGCGTCTTATTTTTCTCTCCGGTAGGTGTTGAACTACAGTCCGTCCCCCGGCTCCCCTCCCTACCCCAGTAGCCTGGGACCCGCTGAGGGCTCCAGCCTGAGGGCGCGCTACCGCACGTCCCCCTCCGTCTTCAACTCCCCCGGTGGGAAGGAGGACTACATCGACGACCTGAAGGGCCTGGAGCGGTTCCTACGCTCTGAAGAGGAGAAGAGCCACCGCAGCCAGTTGGGTCAGCAACATCACGATGGATGATGATCAAATTATTAAACTATTCAACTCTTTATTAAAACTATGGTATTCAACTATTCTACCGAAGAGCACCAGAGGGACACCCGGTCTTAAGCCCACATTGTTTGTGTTCTGGCTTGTTGTTGTCTGCAGGAAGCCCAGAGTCGGCGTCCCCAGCGCACAGTCCCACCTTCTGGAACTACAACCGTTCGGTGGGAGATTATGCCCAGAGCCTGCGCAAGTTCCAGTACCAGCTGGCCTGTCGCTCGCAGGCTCCCTCCGCCCACAAGGACGAGACCGACCTGGGCTCCAAGCAGGCCGCCGAGGAGGTGAGGAGGAAGGAGGGGCGTCTCACACAGCTCAATAGGCCTTTTTCACAGCAGCCATTTTGACTTGAAATGAGGGCTGTTCACACCAAGAATGATAACTATAGTAAAAAAAGTATCGCTCTGGTTAATATGAATGAGAACGTCCACGCATAAATTAGAATGATAACATCATATTAGCTAGAGCAGTGGTTCTCAAACTTTTCACAATGAGTACCACTTTAGAAAACAATTGGCTCTCCAAGTACCACCATTACGATGGTATTAAAAAATAGTAGCGTAGGTCAATTTAAAGGGGTTATAAGTGATCACTTCTGTTGATGTTCAAACAAAACAGAGCTAGCTCACTACTCCCTCCCCCTCCCTCCCGTGCAATTGAAACTCCTAAACGCACATCTCGTCGGTTATTGGCTGGTGCAGGTTGCACGAGTTTGTTGTTGTTGCCGTTTGCATAGCCTGGCCTGTCTACAGAGACCACGTTTTTTTACAGTGTGTTCAGAGGACAGGCAGCAGCTAGCAGATAGTGAGGAGATGTTTGCTGTATGTGACTAAATGTTTTAGCTAAAAAACGTTTGACATCGCTGACGGCTTCTACACACAGTTGCGTGCGTTGCAGTGCTGGAGACTCATCCCATTCACTTTACATGGGCTCACGTCATCCGTCGCCGAACTGAATTGTGGGTCCGTTGCGTTGTGTTTCTCCCGTAGCTCGCGTTGAGAAGTTCAACTGTTACTGCACCGACAGACGGCACCGGCCAATCAAGCCAATCGACGGACGGCACCAACCAATCACATTACGGTTATACTTCAAGTCATTTGCATAGCTACCGTCGGGAACACCCACTGGCATGCGTTGACGGAACGCAACTGTGTGTAGAAGCCGTTAGAGTACCTTTAACTACATATTTACATTGGGCAAACTGTTTTGCGTCTTTTTGCCTATAAAGTAGTTTAAATATAACTTAAGTGATGGTATGGTTAGGGATTTTTTTATAATTATAATTATATTTTGATACATTTTGAGTGACATCTCAGAGACTCATGGAGTACCACTAGAGTTCGCCTACCACCAGTGGTATCTGTACCACAGTTTGAGAACCACTGAGCTAGAGTGATAGTTTTTTTGCCGTAATGGTTGGAAGTATCGCTCTTGGTGTGAACAGCCCTATAGTATGGCAAGCTTAGGTGTAACCAGGGCCGGATTGCCCTATATGCACACTAGGCCCAGCAAGTTAATCAAGGCCCCCTCCCCAATTCCCCTTGAGTCAAGCTAACGGCAGGTAGGCCTATACAGTTATAGCAACAGTATCTCATAGCCTACGTTAAGAAGATGAAACCGAATTACCCTTCAGGGCATAAGAAACGGAGGTAAAAACTTCACGAGAATGAACAGCGGGAACAGCAGTCAGGTAAACTTGTGTTCGTTCCTTGGTTTGATGTCAACAAATAATCTGAGTAGCCTATAGTAACGTTAAGCTGATCTGTTTATTTGCAACTCTCCAGCGTGTGTACTGTTGCAGGCCTAACAGGGAAGTGAATCCACTGATCTGTCAGTGGCTTGCTTGCCAGCCTTTCCCAGTCAGAGTACTTGGCAAAAGTTGTGAAATATAACCGCATATTCCGTTATTTTGAATGCCGGTGACTGGCTACATTTAAAAAAAACGAAACATGCGTGGACCCATCTGATTTCATTCATCCCATACATTTTTAAAACGAGTCAATGGTTTTACAATATTTCAGTCAAGCTTTAGTTGGTTGAACGTATGCAAAATGGAAAGTAGCCTAATGGATTAATGGTAAATTATATGAAGTATTAAAATGATAGTTTAAATAGTCTACGTTTAAGTAGTATGAAGTATGAGTAGTAAGCTGTGAAGGTGATTCACACATAATTATTTTTATTTCCCTTAGACCTTTATGGAGAAAAAAAACTATATTTGGTAACTTCCGTAGACATCCAAAATGGTGTGGATTGATTGTATTGTGAGCACTGAGTTGTCAAGTGCGACTGTAAAAAAGATGGTTACATTTTGGCCCATAGATTTCATGTAGGAGGGGCCCCTTAGCAGGATTTTGCTTAGGGCCCCATGGAGGTCTGAATGTCATTTATGAGGTGTAATTTATGACATCAATTAAGGTTCCAATTATGCTACACTGAAATTAAACCGTAGTTTCATTATTGTTATCACTTGCATCTCTGCTTACTATACTATTTGTTTGATGGTTGCTGTGAAAAGGTTATATGGGGTAGTTGCTTTACAACGACTCTGTAAGGGACCTGAACCTTGATGAAATGTGTAACGTGCAAGTTCAAATCAAGTGATTAGGTGGCTTTTGTGAATGCATTCTGCGATTTATCAAAATCAGTTGTGCAGAAATTGACCCTGTATGATGTATGTTGTCAATACATGTACTTTAATATTTAATTTCCTTACATTTCAAGAGAGAAAGAAATGCTATGTACCGGTTGCTTTATTACACCTCTCTCCCTCTTGACCAAAGCCCTCATTGTTTAATGACCTAAATGATTTAAATGTTTCTGTATTGCAGTTCTTCAACAAACTAAGCAATGTTTTGCTGTAATGTTAGTCGCCCGGTCTGTCTTCATCTTGCCAGTATCACTCAGCAAAGTTGTGTTTGTTGCCCATGATGCGTATTTTCTGTTTTTTTTTTTATTTTTTTTTATTTTTTTACTTTTTATTGTCTTTTTTTCCCCCCACTTGTAGGTCTGGGCCAGAATAACCACCAGTCGCCTCGTAGTGGACAGTATCGACACATGGACTGCTAAACTGAGAAATGTAAGTAACATCACACACTAACCATCCTCTGTCAACAGTGTTACAAGACAAGACAAGATACAGTTCCATTTAATTAAAAAACATCAGTCAGCTAAATACAAATACACTGGCAAAAGCAAATAAACATTCAGGCTATTGGTATATCAACTGTCTGTGAATAGTAGATATGAAGCACCCTAATTTAAATGATGGTCAAAGTGCAATGTCTAAAGTGTTACCTAAAGCTAAAAGTTAATAACTTTGCAAAATAAATTAGCTAATTGAATACCATGACAAGCATAAGACGCTTTTTGCATATGTACCTTGGCTGTCGTATAAATTGGGGACTATGAAGTTTATTTTATATATCCTTTATTTAACCAAGTGAGTTTCATTGAGATCTCTTTTCCAAGGTTGCCCTAAAGTGTGGTCTAACTGTGTGTGTGTGTGTTGCAGTGGATTAATGACACCATCCTGGTCCCTCTGGTGAAGGAGATCGACTCCATCAATAGTCAGCTCAGGAGGATGGGCTGCCCTGAGCTGCAGGTCGGAGGTGAGATACTTAGGGCAGTGGAAGCATCATGGCTAAGGAGCTGGGCTAGCATGCAGTGGCCAGAAAAGTTGTGGGTTCAATTCCCAGCTGCCACCGTTGTGCCCTTGAGGAAGGCACTTCATTTCAAGTTCCTTTGTGGACAATGGCCCTTGTAATTATTGTAAGTCGCTTTGTAATGTATGTCACCTTGGATAAAAGTGCCAGCCAAAAGACTTGTGTCTGAGCAAAACATTGGTCAGGGCTTAAAGTTCTCAGGCACTGTGTTCTGGGCTGGGCTGTCTTGGATTTGCAAACGATAATTATAATTTTATTATAATTATACAATAATAGTTATGTAACGGCTTTGAATACTCCTATTGTCTCTAACATTGTACTCTAATTAAAATGTGTTTATCTTGTTCACACGTTGTCCATATGCTTCTGTGATAGAGACGAGCATTAGCAGCTTGAAGCAGGCAGCGGTGACCAAGGCCTCGGCCATCCCGACCCTCAACGCCATTGTGCAGTACCTGGACGTCAGCCCCAACCAGGAGTACCTTGTGGAGCGCATCAGAGGTGTGTGTGTGTTTGTCTGTGTGTGTGTGTGTGTGTGTGTGTGTGTGTGTGTGTCTGTCTGTCTGTGTCCGTCTGCCTGTGGGTCTGTCACAGAGATGATGGTGCTCAGGGCTCTAAAGCCTTAGCGGAAATCTAAGAAACAGTTGCTGGGTAATTGTGTAAAGTGAGGTGAGCTGAAGTGTGCACTTTTCTCACGACAGAGTTGGCTCATAGTGGCTGCATGAGCTCATTTCGTTGGAACGGGGGCGGAGACGTGAAGAACAGGAAGTGGGACACGGACCTGCCCACAGACTCTGTGGTGAGCAGAAAACACACACACACACACACACCGACCATATGACATGACAGGATGGTTGTCTGCCACAAGATAGTGGACCTTTTTGCCCGGGCTTGCAACAAACACCAGCAGTAATGCTCCTGGAAGTGTAGTCAAGCTGTCAGTGCTTCAACAAGCACAATACTATTATCCAAAACAAGAAGAACTCAAGGCATTCTTTTAAAATAGTTAAATATATTATATATAACCATCCAAAGAGCAACTTAATTTATAGCTTTTTAGTCCAAGAAGTGCTCCTGTTCAAACATTTTTGTAAGCACATTATTATTATTATTATTATTATTATTATTATTGGATCGTAACTGTAAAAATAGTCTCACCGTTCTGCCATTACACCCCATGATGTGTAATGGCTCTGATATTCAGCACTGACTTCATCCTGTCTGTAGGTTTTGATGCATGTGTTGTGCACGTACCTGGACTCCAGGCTGCCCCCACACCCAAAGTACCCAGACGGGAAAACCTTCACCTCACAGCACTTCAGCCAGACCCCAGACAAACCTGGTAAGGGACCCATGCACGCAAAAAACATCCCAGGCTGCTTTTGAACTGAACAGTGGGCCATAACCTTTGAAGCGACACAACATTATTAAAAGTAGAAATGCATTGAAACCCATTAGGTGTAAGTCTGTATGCTGGTTTACAGAACATTGTTTGTCTGACAATAAAGTACTATCTATCTATCTAGCGATCAATCCATTTAGCTATCAAGCTATCTCTGCCTCAAGTTAAGGTCAGGATTAATGGAATTTAGGTTTGGTTGGTCTGTCAGTTTGTGATTGGTTGTTTTCTGTGTGTCCAAACAGATGTGACCAATGAGAATCTCTTCTGCATCCATCATAGCAGTATAAACCCTCCCCATTACCAGCTCATCTATCAGGGACATGTGTACAGCCTCCCCAAGGTGCGGTTGGCTTCACCTTCCTTCCTCTACTCATCTCTAACCTTCTCATTTCATTCCTTTCTCTTTTGGGGACGTTCTTTCCTGCAGCTTTTCTCTGTCTTCCCTGTTTTAATTATTATCTCTCTCTATTTCTCTCTCTGTCTGTCTGTCAGTACATCCTGAGTGTAACCCTTTTGTGTTCTGGCTGTCTCTACAGGGCCGGAACAACCTGTTCCACACAGTCCTCATGTTCCTCTTCATCATAAAGACCAAGGAGTCGGGGATGCTGGGGTAAGACCCTTCCTGCTCCTTTTATTTACTCCTGGTTTTACCCTTATTTATGCTTCTCTTATTTGTGTGTGCTTTAACCCAACGCTGACACTGTTAGCCTAGCTTAGCATAATTCACTGAAGGGGGTGTAACTTGCAGTTAGCTTATAGCTAGCCTACAGCTAAAAGAGAACCATAGGCTAACTGGTGTAAGCCAATTCCAGTGAATTTGTGTACTATATGAGTTTGGCCGATTTTTAAAAGCTATAAAAATGAAATTAATGTTGAGTTGTAAGATGTGGTGCTGTTTTATGGTTGATTAGCCTCTAACAGCCAACTCTGGTTTTATCTGGTCATTCATTTAGATCCCCTTTGAGTGTAATGTTTTTTTCCTTCCGCAGGAGAGTAAACTTGGGTTTGTCTGGCGTTAACATCCTCTGGATCTTCGGAGACTGAGGTTCTGTCTCCATCCCCCATTACCACCACCACCTTTTAAAGCACATCACATATGGACAGCCGACTCCTCCAGCACAAAGATGAAGGCTCTTCTACCGAGAAATACGTAGACCATAGGTGGCACGCACACCAGTGTGCTCTGCAATACTCTTATTGCCACAGTAACCAGTATTTAATAATACTGCTGTATTTACGACTGCTAGATCATGAGAAGACACTGTTATCTTACGGCATTACTGAATGTGAATGCTTACTTAAAAGAAAAACTCCAGCCAGCGTCTGGCCTCATACCTCATCAGGTATCAATTATGTGTGTGCGTGCATGTGTGCTCTTTTTTTAAGTAGCTCATTTTGTTTTTAGTAGTAGCTTAATACATCAGGCTTGTATATAATGAACTGGAGGATTTGTGTATGTGTGGAGTTTTAAGGAACCCACAGTAGTTTGAATGTATATAAGCGTGCGTTATATTTTAAAAATGTTTCTCATGAGAATGTCCTGATTGTCAGGGTCTTTGTATTTGATTTTGTGACTTTGGTTTGCGTTGAGTTGGGCTGTTGTTCTTTCTCCACCGTGTCAGGGCAGGGTCTGCCCTACTCCAGAGACTCTTCATTACTGACTGTAGTAGGCATGGAGTGGTGTGGAGCTTGTGGCCCTGCCCTGCACTGACTGTTAACTTACTCTCAGTCAGGCGGCTCTTATTTGAGATGAAATGACCGTTTGGGACCATCTAGTGTAGGTTCACAGATACACATACTTGTCTGCCCCTGAATGTCTGTGTCTTGACCTGATCTAGACTCATGCTGTACTGAAATGGCAGGCTTTTCCTGACTGTAACTGACTATGTTAGAGTAGAGCTGGCCTTGGTCTGTAGCCGATCCACTGAATAAATCTGTCCCAGAGGCAACTGCTGTCTGTTGCATTGTGCACTGTGTGGGTGGCTTCCCATACATGGACTAAGTCCTATACAGTCCTAGACTAAAAAAGCCCTTCAATGAAGATCTCCTTTTTAGTCCAGGTTTGGGCTTAATCCATTCATGGGAAACCGGCCCTACGAGTTTTTGTGGGAATGGGCATTCATTAAGTCCGATGAGACTAGATCAGCCAAACCTGCCTATGTGCCGAAGTCCACTCTGCCTGAAATAGCTGTTTGGATGGCGGGTCTGTTCAAAAGGGCTTCTTGTTGTTTTTTACCCACTATGTTAAAAGAGTGGGGACTGGTGACTCTGACTGCATACAGTGATTTAATCCTTTTTTTGTATTCACATGTTGATGTAAATTGTTATTAAATAACAAAGGAAGACCTTTGAGAACTGTGTAATTTCTTTGAGTTTCTTGGATTGATGATAATCCGTTCAGATCATTTATGTTCATGACTGTTTGAGAATAACGGGTATCTGGTATCACATATTTTAGTGTCACATATTTGTTCTCAAGATGCAATGTGTATCTGGTTCTTGTGGATGGCAGCTCTTGTCCACCACTGTACCATAAATGAGATGTGGTGGTTGGGTAGCAGACAAGAAGTACGCAGCCGCCTGTTTCGCACCCATCAGTGTAATAGCCCTCTACTACAAATGTTCTCAGCTCTGTGTTGCTTACCACTTTTTGTTACCTCTCTGCAAAACTTTGATGCCTTTCTGTGCGTGCAAACACCCAATCTGAGACTGTTAGCCTAGCTTAGCATAATGCACTTGGAGTGGGTTACAACAGCTAGCCTATAGCTATAAGGGAGCTCTGGGGTAGTCGACAAATAAGCTAATTTCCCAAGCTATGGGCTAATAAAATAAAAGGCCCCAGCTCATGGCATTGGATTATAAGGCAGACACCAAATGTGACACGTTCTTCCACTAAACTGTTACATGCTGTCAAAAACAGCAGGGGCGGTGGTAGCGTAGTGGCATGCAGTAGCCTGGAAAGTTGTGGATTCACAACTTGTGTGTGTTCAATTAAGTGCCCTTGAACAAGGCACTTCACCCCAAGTTTCTCTGTGGACAATGTAGTCCCTGGTGATAGAATGGTCACTTTGGATGAAAAGTCTGCTAAATGAATAAATGCAAATGTAAAAACTATCACATGCTTGTATAGGCCTATGTTCCTAACATAATGAGCTGGCAAAAGCTGTTTAAGAAAGCAGGCTGTAGTTAATGACAGATATTAATACACACAACCATGTTTCTCTCTTCAATCTTTTATTCTTAGAATATGTCTGTCTGTATATGCACACTATATTTAATATACTATTGATTCCACATTGATCATACATAACTCATAATTTTACATAATTTCCAATGACATAAACAAAAAGATTGTTTAAAAACAGAAACTAATTAAGAATAGGCCTAAATGGCAAGTACAGTCAAGCCCCAAATCATTTAGTCACAATCATTCAGTCATTTTGTGTCTGTTGGGAAGACAGACGCCACTTCTCACATTACTTCTGTTTGTCAGACTCTGTCCAGTCGAATGCTGGAATATTCCGTGTTCTCCTCTGTGTTTATCTCTTTGGGGGGTGGAGTAGCTCTGTTTCCATGGTCGACAGTTGAGTAGGTCACATCCTATTAAAAGATCCAATAAAGTAAAAATCAACTTATGCACACAGACACACATCTCTGTGTGCAGATGGACATGGAAGTGTGTGTGTGTATGTATCATGTGTCTTATGAGGTCTGGTTGGTCATACTCCGTCTGCTCTGACGCTGGCATATTCCGTGGCCTCCTCAGTGTTGGCATCTCTGGGTGCTACTCTGGCTGTGTTCCTATAGACTACTGTGGTGTTAGTAACATCCTAGAGACACAGACAGCAGAGTGAATGACTTTTGAACACATGCACATGAGTGTAGCTGATTCTCCTCTAATCTCACCCCCATTATGTTATTCATCTATGCCTGTGTTTGCATTTAGAACTTGCATTCAGAACAAAGGATGTATGTGTGTGTGTGTGTGTGTGTGTGTGTGTGTGTGTGTGTGTGTGTGTGTGTGTGTGTGTGTGTGTGTGTGTGTCTGTGTCTGTGTCCATGTGTGTGTGTGTGTCTGTGTGTGATGGTAAGTTAGTAAGGGAGATGTTCACCTCGTTCCGCTGTTGTTCCTGCCCTGAGTGTTCCCCTCTGCTGTCTGATGGTTCATTTCTTCTCTCTTAGAGGGCAGGATAATAATAATATTTGTTATCACGTGTACATTATTTGTTATGTGGATGTATTATCATGTGTATACAGTAACCTCCAGAATTATTGCCACCTTTGGTAAAGTTGACAGATATATAAAAAAAACTAGAGGTACCGCATAGCGTTACAAAATATGACCGCCGCTCAGTCCTGTACATCCGTTCCGCGAAAATAAATCACCCTTCAATTTGTCTCCATCTTTTACTCCATCCCCCACTCTTGAAACTTTTGTGTATGCTTGTTTGGCATGCCTGAGTGTGTGTGTGCGGCTGCACAGAAAGTAGCCTACTGGTGCTGAAAAGGTGAATAGATTGTAGAATAGCCAAAGAAGATGTAGCATTGTTATGAAACCTTTAAAATCTCTAAACAATCACAAGTAGGGCAGTTCATCACAGTTCATCCATTGCAACTGGATTGATGAAAGGTCACTTACACCTAGGCTACATTGTATTTGGGAAAAGCAAAAGCTATCAGCATAATGTTATTTATTTATAAACAAAAACATCTCTGTCAGTTCCATGCCGTTTTCAACAGCTATCAAAAACAAATGTCATTTTTGGATGGATGGATTTTTTGTGAATGTTTCTTCTTCTACATAAGATTTTAGTCATCTTTAGTTCATGTGATACTTTATTGTCAATGCACAAATTAAGTAACAGTAGTCTGAAACGAAATGCTGTTTTACATCTAACTAGTGGTGCAAATAACTGACATGTCCAAATGGGCCTTGATGAAATGCGTCGCTACTGTTCATACACATTTTAACGGGCCAAAGTTGAAGAGCTGTTGTCCGTTATTGTTCGTGCAAATAAAGGCTGATTCATGTTCCCTTGCATTGTGTAACTGAGGTCCATGGCTAGTCTGGCTTTCACCAGACCAAGCTCAATCTTTTAAGAAATCAAAAAATAAATAGCGGGCAGATCAGGCTGGGTTCACCCAGCCTAGTCCATAGGCACCCGATATTGTTTAATTTTCCGATTGAGACATCCACGCTTTGGCTATTGTAAATGCAAAAATGCATCAGGGAGTTATGGCAAAACTGTAACTAACAAACTAGATCCTAATAAAAAGCTGTTAGCTTCCCTAAGCTACAGCTAGGCTTATAAGGTAGGCCTATTTACAACATGCTTACGCCTTACAGTATCAAGCGGACTTAAACTGCCATATCGTGGCGAAAAGTTGTAATAAAATTCACGCAGCTCCATGAGTCAAGGAAAGCGCGAATGAAGTAGCCACTTCTAAATGGGACCCACTACACAGTATGTATCAGACCGGTGTAATGTTGGTAAATCTTCCATTGCACAGAATGATTTTTGTAGCACGTGCAACAAATGACAGTCGAAAGATACAATTACAGTGCTGCTATCAATTTACCTGGTATAACCGCATTTATAGTTTTCTACAAATACAATCAATCAAATTGGCCTCCATCACTCAACCTACGCTAACTGTAACATTAGGTCCTTATTGATATTATAAGATTAACGTACCTGCAGTAAAAACCAAGCATGTCCGATAAACATCCTCAGATTTATTTCGGCTTCAAGAAGAAATGGGAATTACAATTCATGTGAACATCCTCCTATCCTTATTAGACGTTCTCTGCGGTAAACTACAGTCCTAGGAAGCGTCCATTGTTTTTCCAACCCACTTTTAACTTCCAACAAAATTACGTCTCACTGCAACGATGCGCCATCTAGTGGACAAACGACTACTTATCGCCAATACTGGAAATGCAGCCATGATGGCTTTCTTTTAATCCTACTGAATTTGTAATTATGTATCGGCTGTTCTAATACCGATAGTATGTGTGTGTGTGCATGTGTATATGTGTGCACCGCCATCTACAGGTCAATGAGTGTACACTAAATGTACACATAACCTAATTTTTCTTAGACCCCCCCCCATGGATGAAATTCTACGAAACTTGGCATACCCCCAGAGAATGCCAGGTCAATCATACACATAAAAGTTGGTGCAGTTCTGAACATCTTAACTGAAGATAGGGGCGATTAAAGCAGAATAATATTGCATTTTCATTTTTTACCGGGGGGGTGCAAATCACAAATGAGTGATTATGGGCCAGGTTGATGTGGGCCCTTGAGACCAACATACCATAAAAGATTCTTCATCCTCGGTGCCACGGTTCAGGTAGTTATTTAGGAAAAACTGCTTTTTTTGCGGTTCGGGGGGCCCAGCACAGGGGGGGGGGGGGGGGGGTGGCCCCCAGGGACGTATCATAATAGGCCCCCGGGGGCGGTCATAATAATCTTTTGGGGATTTATTGTAATCTCACAATGAAAACAATGAGGACAAATTGTGATGGTAACCCAGATAGCAATTTCCTTTGGGCCGGATCCGCATAAAAGCCTTTAGATCCGCCTGTAGCGGACATACGGTATCTGACTGTGGGCCAGGTCTACTCCCGATACAGGTTTCAGCTCTGCTAGCAATGCTGTTTTATCACCGGTTTACAGATTTGTCCCAGGTCCAATTTCCGCAACTCAACTGGAAGTCAGGAGATGCGTTTAAAATACAAAACACTGATTTGGCCCAAACCTGTGATACGGATATGAGCCGAAAGACCATTTTTTCACAGCAGACCCAGGTGGTAATGATATTAATTAAGGTGCTGATTCTAAATTGACTGTCCTTTCCCTACCTCATTGTCAACTGGCTGCTAAAGAAAAAAAAGGTATTTTGGAATGGCACACATTTAGAAATCATGGGGGTGCACTATGTTCCCATGGCCACTTCATTTCTACAGTAAGGCTGGAAAAGAAGATATAGTTGGCTCAATATTGATCATATGCTCGTTTCATTATTTTTATTATTACCTAGCAGTGGTAAAAGTAGTCAATTGTTGTTTGTATCAGATCTAACAGTGCTATGAGACAACCCCATATTCTTGCCACGCATGCAGAAGTCCAAGCAGTAATGTTAATCAAGGATCTTTGGTTTGCTCACTATCAATCTTTTGACATGATTTGCCAGCCTGGGGTTGGACTAGGACAGCCCAACTTTTCAAGGTAGTATCTGCTTTTTATCTCTGTTGGTTTATTCAGAGACAACAACAAGCAACCGAGCGATTGATAACTTTAATATTATTTTCCAGCAACAACAACTAGCTTAACTTAAGCAAAACAGCTATCACAATAACTATTTTGGAAAAAAACAGTGATAACGCTAACAGGATCACTGATGATAAAAAACGAGTGTAATTGTGACTTAGCCTATTTGCAAAAAGGAATAAATGTGGAATTAACACGACTTAAACTTTGTCTGGGATTGCACTTCTACAGCCAGGTTGTTGAATAAAAAAAATAATAAGACACTTATGTGTAACGTTTTTTTTACCCCCCTTGTGTTTGTAGCCTAGCTAATGTTTATCAGTTGAGCTGTTGGGAAAACGTTACGAACTTTAGCCTGGGTGAACCTATAACGAACCTGTTAGCAAATGTGTAGCAAACAGATTTTTCAGGATAATTAGCCCTAATTACCAATCACATTTCACATGTCAAATAAAGCCGGCTGATGTCTGATAAACGGGTCCGTACCACACACAATAAGCGGACCCGTATTGCATATGATAAACAGATCTGGAACACGTCAGTAACACAGACTACCATTCGGAACTGGGCCAGTCTTAGCCCTTATTGGTACCAGACCAATTTTGGACCGATGTGCGTTTGGACGCCGGATCAGGTCCATTATGCAGATCAGTCCCGGACGTTGTGGTAGGTGTGGCCCAGTTCCGTCCCAGTGTATGTTTGCTATCTGGGAAGAGAGGCAAAAAAAATCAATAAGAACCACTGTTGGAGAGTAACAGAAAAAGGTATAATCTTGGGGTAACTAAGTCCCCCCCAAAAATCTTCAAATGTGCCCTCACTGCTAATAGACTATTAGAGATTTACAGGGCATGCAGGTGGGTTTGGCATACATAGAAGAATGACTATACTGAAAAGAACCCCATGCCTAATGCGAATTATGGTAGAGGGGCTGCTATATTGTGGGGGTTGTTTTAATTACCAAATAACTTGGGAGCCTTATTAAGGTGCATGAACACCAAGAAAAACCTGTACATTTTCAACGGAAATCTGTCAATATCTGCCAAGACACTAAAAGTGGGTGAATCAGGTGAATGAACCAAAACAAACATCCAGATTAAAACAAAAATGGTTTGCTGAATACAAAATCAAGCTTAGGCCATTGCCACATCAGTCCCCTGATCTAAACTCCATAGAAAAACAGTGGGGTGAGTCAAAGAGGAGAATGCACAAGTGTGGACCTATAAATCTGGAATTTGGGGAGATTTTGTAAAGACGAATGGTCTAAAATTCCTTGCTTTGTATTGTCCAACTTTATGGGGTGATAGGAGAATATTAAGAGCTGTTTTATTGGCAAAGGAAGGCTTAAAGGATAATTCCGATATTTAGCACTTTGAGTCCCTTTTCTGGTTTGTTTTGGATGAACTAGAGTGGTGGACACTGACATTTTGACGATGGGACCTATCTCGACTTTTCTGACTCGTTTTGAATCGCCTTTGACTACTTCAGTGGCTACCTACAGGCATGCACAAACATGTCCTTAAAACAACCCTTGATGTTCGTTTTCAAAACTGTGCAACTCACCGAGTGGTTAGTGGTGTTCGTTGATGTTCCAAAACAAGTAGCGTAGCGAAATACAGTTTCTGTCTTGTTTTATTTGCCAGTTTGTAAAATCCCTTTGATTTCTGTTGGAAGACTCATTGCACGTTGATATTACTGCGCCACCGGAAACGGAAACAGGGGCTGTTTACATTTGGTTGTAGTCTTTCCGCGAGACCTTCTTTTACTGTCTATGCTTTAGACTCAAATATTGAGCGGAAGTTTATACATGGTTGTGAGGTGTTTTAAGGACATGTTTGTGCATGCCCATAGCCAGCCAGTCAAAGGCAATTCAAAACGAGTCAGAAAGCCGAGACTGGACCCATCGTCAAAATTTCGGTGTCCACCACTCTAGTTCATCCAAAACAATCCGGAAAAGGGACTCAAAGTGCTAAATACCGGAATTATTCTTTAAGAAGGTATTATACGTAGGGGTGGCATTAATTGTGTGTAACATGTTAATGCCATGTATAATATAATTTTTGCTGTGAAAGTATTTTAAATATTTAAATGAATCATTGAATAATCAGCATTAGTGATATTAAAGTTCAAAAACTCTTTTATTATTATTATTTTCACTGTTCAAATAATGGCCATAAGAATCTATGATATGACCTAATATGCTGAGGAAATAAATTCAACAGTGCTTCGGGAAGAAGTTTTTTTTCACATACAAGGCATTTCAGGGCACAGATATAACCTAAGGGACACAATGAAAATAAATTAACACTCCCCTCAATGTCAACACTTATTTCTTTGCATTGATGTGCGACTATAGAGTTGATGAACTCCGGTGATATGCAAATTACTTGCTGCAGACATTGCAGAGGACTTTATTTTCAACACTTTATTTTTATCAACACCATCAGGCCATTTTTTAAAAGTAAATGTTCCAATCAACGATCCAGGCAGCACGTTTTCTTCTCTCTCCTTCATTTTACAGTCTAATTTTTACTGACCGGCTCGGGGTCAAAGGTCATACGGAATCGATTAATCTGCACTAATTTTTTTAATCAGTTATTTTTTCTCAAATTAATTAATCGAAATGAATCAGTTATTTTGACAGCCCTAATATATATATATTTCTTTATGAGATTCTTTTTTTCTCTGAATAAATTTGCTTCCCTTCAAAATTGGATTTCCTCATTGTTTTCATTGTGAGATTACAATAAATCACCAACAGATTATTTTCTATACCTGTTTTTAGTCAACTTTAGCAGAGGGGCCAATAATTCTAGAGGGTATTGTATAAACTATTACTGTATACATCATGTGTTATCATGTGTGTGTTAAAAGGGCTATTCCAAGAACCTGGGTCAGTAATTAACTCAAAGGTTAACTTAAAACTTAAAGGTCTACCATTCTGAGTCACAGGTAGAGTAAGCGATGTTGGATGACGTCACATTTGTTTATGTTTATGTTTCTTAGCAAACTCTTCTGTCCAAGACAACTTTACATGAACTTGCATAATATTTGAACCAAAGACCAAACTAAATACACCAGACAGGTAGCTCACTCCTCCTCTCAGTGCTCCTTGAAAAACTCCACAATGTGTTTTGTTATTGTTTAGAAGACAGGCTGCCCCCACTTTGTTTTCAATTGACGGAGCTAGGGCTGTGTAAGAAAACCATTTTTTAATAGTCTTCTATTAGAACTAGTAGAACTAGCAGATCATGAGGAGATATTTGCTGAATGTTACTAATAGTTGTCTGTTAGAAATCACTGAGCATCACTCATCCTACCTTTAATGTAGCTGAGCTTATCAGTAATCTACATTCTTGGAATAGGTCCCCTGTGTGAATGTTTATGTGTTTACTTCTGTATCTCCAGCAGGTGACTGCAGCTGTTCCCAGTATGCCCACCAGCAGGATGATGATAATCAACACAATGCTGCAGGATCTGGCCCATGATTCTGCCCCTGCCCCCTCACTTTCTCCTGCTCATGAGAAAACCCCAGACAGCGACACCTTTATATTATATATTAAGATAATTAGGCAAAAATCAACATGTAATGAACAAAAATGAAACTGCTTACCTTTAACAATGAGTGTGATTGTTCTTTCATTGCTTTCAATCACACACATGTAATCTCCCTGGTCCTCTTCAGTCAGGCTAGATAGAAGCAGAGATGCATTTCCTGGAGAACTGTCACTGAATGTCTGGACTCTACCACTGTAACGCTTCATTTCTTCTTGGTTCAGATCTCCAGTCAACATATAAAAATATTTCTTGTTAATAAATTCCCACTTAATCTCTTCCAGTTTGATCTGCAGGTCAGTACAGGAGCAGGACAGGAGAACAGACTCTCCTGGGGATCTGGTGATGTTTTCATCTTTAGGTTCAGATAATATACAGCCTTCTCCAGCTCCTTCTCCTGCTCATCAGAAAATATCAGACAATGACACCTTATATTTTGACGTTATAAGCGAATATCTGTCGTGAATATAAATTTGTATGTAATGTGCTTAAAACGGTTAGAAAGTGACTCTTAACCAAAGTAGTAATGCTTAATGTTAACCTGTGTCGATTTGCTGTGTGTTCAAGTTGCCTAGGCATTAATTGTCCTTGTGAACTTTGTATACAGGCCAGCCGTGGCCTACTGGTTAAGGTTTCAGGCTTGTAACAGACGGGTTGCTGGTTCGATCCCCGACCCAGTAGGAAAAATGTGGGTGGTGGAAGTGGTTGAGCACTGCTCTCCCATGCCCACATCCACGGCTGAAGTGCCCTTGAGCAAGCCACCTAAGGGCTTCTACATACTCGACGCACCCGACTGGTAGCGCGACAACGTGACGTCAAAATGACGTATATCTTGCTGGCGTGCCAGGATTTAACCCAGGTAGCGCGAGGTAGCGCACCACCAGAGCCCGTTTACGGAGAGCCGGATCACTCCCTATTAACTCCATTATACCTGCAATCTGTTGCAGTTCCGCTAGGGGCGATCACGAATAAGTGCAAAAACAATGGGGGTCTAATGGAGCTAGACGGCTAAATTTGTCTCGTTCACCTGGTTGTTGTTGAGAAATTGAATATTTGATTGTGGTTTCTGCAAGCTCAATATGCATTATAGGTCAAAAGTTGAATGAACGAGTAGTCACGTCCTTTCGATTCGTTGTTGCCCACAACACACTAGCTTTCTGCTAATGAATGACGTCATTGACGCATTTGAAAGGCTTTTTAGAACAAATAAGTGACTCAAAAAATATAATACTTAGCGGTTTGTATTTTCTCTGCCCCCTCTTTCGATTGCAACATTCGAATTTCTGGGTAAAAAATTATATCCCGAGAAAAGTGGATTTGAGGGGTACAGCTCCATAGGCCTCCATTCATTCTGCACTTATTCGTGAGCGCCCTCATGTGGAACCAGAAGTGGAACTGCAACCAGTTCAGAAACCGGAAGTTTCCCGAGAGTGGCGGTTCTCCCCTTATTAGACATTAGGCGTGTTCGACTTGAGGCAGATCTGTGCAGATCTGACTTGATGTGATGCATGCTGGGTTGAACACAATGCATACTGGGATGGACGCAATGCTTGCTGGTTAGAAATTCTGTCCGACTTCTGTCAGCCGGGGAGGGACTTACCACCGTGACACCATGTCACATGACCTTAAAATATCGCGGGAGTCTTAGCCTGCAGACAGATCTTGCAGTTGCCTTCCACGAGCTGCACGAGCTAAAACACGCCCTCATGACGTCAGTTCAAAGACGTGATAGGGCCATTTGGGAGGAATGTCCTCATGACGACGGGAGTCTCATGCTACTTCCTTATGTTGGAATATGCGAAAATAAACAGAAATCGAAGGGATACCTTCTTATACGTGATTTCTGCAACAATGGTAGGCTAGCCTACTGAAAACGTTTGGATATTCTGTTATTTTCTGCTGTTGGCTTCTCCATGGTCCTCGCTTGCGCCTCTGCGTGTGTGACTGATCTGCCCAGTCGGATCTGCCAGTCTGTTTTCATGCGTGACAACGCTCCCCTGCACACAGTCGGAGATGACTGCACCATCAACATGAAATGAGGTTCCCGTTTGAATGAGCGTTGGTTAGGAAACAGCTATTTCGGACTGCTGAACAGAAATCACGTAGTGTCATATGCATTGCACTGGCTAGGTCGCCATTAAAGCTATTGAATAGGCTACTTAGCTAGCCTAGAAATCTAGACGCACCCTAGCGGCGGCAAATTAATTTGCTCAGCCTGTACGTCTAGTAACAAAGCATAGGGATTTCTATTGGCTGACGCCGTGGACGTCATCCAATCACAGTGCTCTATTTTGTTAGAGAGTCTTAAGGCGGGCTTAACAGGATGACGACAGTCCTGCGATGGTGAACAACAAGGAAGGGGCTATGGCGAACGAAGAGCGGTTGTTTGAATCGGCGTTGGCTTCAACTTTGGAGGAGTTGGACTTGTGCTTTTCTTTGAAAGTTGAGCAACACAATGCACTTAAGTCATTCCTTTTGAAGAAGGATGTATTTGCCGTTTTGCCGACCGGATATGGTAAAAGTTTGATATATCAACTTGCTCCGCTGGTGGCCAAACGGATGGGACATCCTGCTCTTTGTTCTGATTGGTCGTAGCGCTGGCCTATTGCATGCCTAGGCAGTTTGAAAGACAATTCTCTGCCCGCCCCTTGGGTTAAGCAAGGTGAATGGGTCGATTCCAGACTATACATTTCAATGATATAGGCTGGCCCGCCAGGCTACTACTTAGCGCCAATCATTGGAAGACAAGGAGAAAGTTAGGTTGAAGAGGGAGACGAAACTTTATGGTATGTGAATGCAAAACCGCACCAGTCATGTCTATGGCCGTATCTACCATAGAGGTCGCCTTTCTTTCTTCAAATTTCGTTTCATTTATTAACTAAAAATAGCCGACGAGACAATCAATTATCCTTGCACCAACGCACAGTCACGCTACACGTAGTTGTAGAGCTTTGTCCTAACTAACGAACGCAACACAGTGTCTCATGCAGCTTAAATAAACTTCAATACCCACAAATCCATTGTCCAAAATAAATAATCGTCTGACCTGAACAAAGGCTGACTTCAAGGCCTACTTAAAATGTTATGCTGAAATTCAGTGGAGTTGCAGCTAGCTAACCTGCACTGAAAATTAAGCTATATTACAGTTTTTTCCAATCGCTAACAAGCGCTTACCCATACTTCAGATACTTTTTCTAAACTCTTAACACAGACTCACACCTACAAAACACAACTGGCCAAATGGATAATTTTCTTCTCAAAAACACATTTTGTTAAATATACTACTAACACATCTTTCTCTGCACACACTAACTTTACCAAAACACTGGAAATCTGACTCAAAATTAAATTATTCTGTCAAAGAATAGCACTTGTTTTCACTTCACAAGGTACATGCAGTCAATCAAAGTACAACAGGTTTCAAAATACTGGCTATTGTTGACATTACAAAAACTGCATTGACTTTTATGTTTCAGTTTTACAGGTATTTGCATGCAATTTTTACACTAAATGTCTTGGTTGGGAATTTTACAGGTATTTGCATGCAATTTTTACACTAAATGTCATGGTTGGGAATTTTACAGGTATTTGCATGCAATTTTTAAACTAAATGTCATGGTTGGGAATTTTACAGGTATTTGCATGCAATTTTTACACTAAATGTCATGGTTGGGAACTGTATGTCCACATGTTATGTTCACATTCAAAAGCCTTTTCCCTTTCCTTTTACTGTTTACTACAGTAGAAATACTGTTTACAGTATGATAGAACAGAAACAGTTTTGCAGTATTGCAATGCTTACAGTGAACAAAATATCCATGAAACACACAAGCATTCTGAACAAAAAAACAACAGCAAAAAGCCCAGATAAAAAGGGGGAGCTAAAAAAAGGACAAAATTACTGTATCTAATCTCTGCGATCTTCAGGGTTACAGGCCACATGTTTTCATCAACATCGCATTGATTACATGGTCAATGATAGTGGCACAAATTTCATCACTAACAACAGTTCTTGCAGCCAAATGGAATGCCACCATCACGCATTCTTACACCTTTACCTTGCCCTCTCTTTGGGCCTGCTATTTTCCCTGGCCCTGCTCCTCTCACTGCTCCTGCACCTCTCACTGCATCGCTTACTGGGCCTGCTCTTCTCCCTGGGCCCCTTGCTCTTATTCTTCCTTGTCCAGACATTACAGTGTTTGTCTTTTTCTGTTTCTCTTTCTAAAAACATTACTCCTCAAAGTCCTCATTTTACTGTGTCAGTGTAATAGAAGAAAATAACCCCTGCCACTGAGTCTAAGCCAGACTGGAATCAGCTGTGGTTTGCCCAATTTACCCAACATAAATCAGTTGTGTGTAAATTATTGAATTGTTTGTTTATTATCAGCTGAGATATATTGTTTTTGAACTGATATCATTGCAGAAGCAGAGGTTTTTATACTGTATCTAAGGTTTGGAATATTGTTTTTGCTATTGTGGGATGTTGTGTGTTAACATTCGTAAATACTGCAAAAACAATCCATAATTTTGTTGGGAGGTATAGCTTGTCTGTTAAGAAAATGTAAGCATTGTGGAAAGGTGTTCACTGACTGCATATCGTGTGCAAACGACATGAAATGTGTGAATGGTATGGCCACAAAAGACCGATGCTGTGCTAATTGTATTTAGAGTTTTGAAAATGTGACAACTGGTTGGACAAACGCTTGTTAGCGACTGAAAAAAACTGTAATGTTAGGCTATAGATATCAGAGTCTGGACCAATAGTAGCATATCGTTATACTAGATAGTAGATAATAGTAGATATTATCTGTGGATATTATGGATATTACAGGGCTTAAATTTCACTGCGGGATTGCGGGTATTGCGCATAATTTGTTCAAGTCCCGCAACTCTAGCCATCATAATGCGAGAAATTCCCGCATACACTTTTACAGCCTGTCTGATGACGTTAATATAGCCTAATCATTAAGTGGCGTGAATGCGGTGCTATTGACCGGACTGATCAACTACCGAGTTGAATTGAACATAGCCTCATGCAGACGCACACACACACGGAGAGAGAGAGAGAGAGAGAGAGAGAGAGAGAGAACAACTTTGCGTTTACGCAAATAGGCTACGCTACCATGGCAAACTTTTACATCTGGAAAGAGCTCCTTGGTAACTATCCTGCTAGCTCAGTCAGGTCACGTCAACACTTGATCCCAGAAAGATTGTCTTCGACATGTTAGTTTTTTCAACATTTATTGTATCTAATGACATAGAAAACATAATGATTTGCATACACATACCGCACTGTGCACAACTTTTATTCACTAGCGACTATAGCCTAAAACCGTCAGGTTGAAGGGGGGTATTTTCTTAAAGTGACAGGCACTCAATTACACCTACTCATCAGCAATGTGCACTCAATTGGACCTACACACCACATTAAAGATATGCCTAAGTGTTATAGGTTAAACGTCAATATGAGGCATTCAAATTACTAAATATGTTTAGCTACTAGTAATTACTAGTAAAATGCTATACTTTAAAAAAATGCATTATTAAATAAATACACTCTATATGAATTCAAAAATATATGATAGAAACATATCACATAAGCTATCATTTTCAGTGTGTGTTTGTGTGTGTGGAGAGAGTCAAGCAGAATCTAGGATGTCCACTGTTGTGAATTATCCCACTACAGTATATATTACTGATGACGTCAGGGTGGTGGGGGCCCCAAAATCAAACACTTTTTTAAAAAAAGTATCGAAGTATTGAAATCGCAATTCTTGACTTGGTATCAGAATCGACCCCCCCTCCCCCCCAAATTGTGTAAATCCCCCCTACATTAATAACCTAAGGGGGGAATTCCCCCCCATTTTGAAAAATGAATTTTAAGCCCTGTATTATCTAAGCATGATATTGATTATTGGTCAGTTATTTACACAGGAGACAGGAGGAGGGAAATCAGGCAGAATGGTGGAAATGAGGAGAAAGAGTTAGGAGAAGAGAGGGAAATAATAGGCAAAGGGCCCTCACAAGTGAGTGAGAGTCAAGATGTGACACTCACTGTGTCAGAAGGTACAAGCTCTGCAGCCTATGACTCTGCAATTTATAAATGCAACATTCTGATGAGAAGCAGAGCATTCTTAATTAAAGATGGAGCAGAGATCAGTATAAATGTCCTCAAAACCAATTGGAGAAAAGGCTCTTGAAATATACAGGTGCATCTAAAAAAGTAGAATATTGTGGAAAAGTGTGTTGGTTTAAGTTGTAGATTGTACATGTTGTAGAAACATTTGTCCAGTTTATGCCATACGGCAAAATGATCATGATAGCCTTTACATTACAGCCCTCTATGGTTAAGTCTTTCATAGGCATATCTAGGCTACTTTGCTCTTTTATAAATGTACCATATGCCTAATAGGCTGTTTTTCTAAGTGTGATTTATGCTATAATGTATAAATTATATGGGTAAGGCTATTTGTACCCCTGGTACAATTAGCAGTATATGCTATTCGTACCCTGGTGCAATTAGAAGTGAATTCTCGTACCCCGGTGCACACAGCAATGTGTCCTATTAGTACCCCGTCTGGTACAAATATCAGTGTATGCTATTCGTACCCCGGTGCACACAGCAATGTGTTCTATTAATACCCCGTCTGGTACAAATATGTATGCTATTTGCACCCCATAAGTATGCTATTTGCACCCCTGTGCATTTAGTCTGGCATATTGATCACACAATGTAATAATAATAATAAAAAAACAAGTAACATGTTTTTTTGTTGTTATGTAACATGGTGTGAATAGCTCAGCTAATAGACACTCTGAATAAGGTATGCTGTTTGCATCAATGTATAGTTAGAAGTGGATGCTATTCGTACCGTGGTGTATATAGGTACCTTCTGAGCCTACGTCATTACGTTCACTGGAGGCAAAACAAACCATCACCTCAGCTGGGAAGCTAAACGAACAGTCATATTCGGGAGGCTAAAGGTTATCATGGTCTCATCTTGCTGTGCTGTCGGGTGCCAGAACCGAAAAAGTCATCGGTTAAATTTGAAATAAGTAGGCCTAGGCTACAGTTTCCAGGGAGAACGTAGTTTAATGATTTATACACCCTCAGCTTCTCCTTACTGTAGACACTCGGTTTTTCAATAATGTCCGGCCATTCAACTGATGGCAAACCTGTCTTTCCAATCACTGACGGTATTGGGTCTGTCAGGATGGTCCCATCTGATAATGTAGCCTTAATTTTTTCAAATAATCCTCCCGATCACGTACACTGAGTGTATGTACGTATTGTGTTATATCGTTACACATTTTAGCAAAGATGTTAGATTACTGTCTGATTTTAGCCGCCTCACTAGTACTATTCAAATAGCCGCCTCACTATCCAAACGATTGTTTCTGCCTCCAGTGACGTCACGCCCACCCGAATGTTTATGTTTTCACCACCGTTGCGAAGGGGTCTATAGTACTGTATGCAATTTACACCCTGGTGCATGAACTAGCTAATTGTTGCAATCAAAACTTCCGTTTGAGAAACGATTTCTTGTTCAAATTGCGCGTATGTGTTCACTGAACCAAGATTATCAAAATAAAACCCAACTTTTCAATCTAAAACTTAATCTGAACAGATATTATTGCCGAAACCTTTCAGAATTCTTCACTTTCTGCTGACGAAAAAACGAATGTCCGCCATGTTTTTTGTGTACATGAGCAAAGTCTTTTTGTTGTTATGTCACAGGGTGTGAATAGCTCAGCTGTGTGGCCAAAGCTATTCATACCAGGGGTGTAAATAGACACTCCGAAATTATATTTATGTCAATTTATCAATTCGTTTCCGCAATATTCACCATAAGTCATCATGGACCCCCATAGCATTTCGTGGGGGGCAACATTTCTATCAACACCCCTGATCTCGGTATTTGAATCCTGGCTACGGCCTTGGTCATGTCTCAAACTTCAGCTCAGTTTTGTGGTTTTATGCTAGCCATTTAATTATAAGCCCTACAAGTGGAAAAGACATTAAAAAAAACACCATGCATATGTGCATATCGGGCAAGAAGTTAAATTTATCCTATTGTATAACAACTCAGTCATCTTCTCGTCACCCAATGTCACATCTTCGCATTGCTAGCCTACTGGTTGGTAGCTCATATGTAGGCCTGTCTGCATGCCGTTGTAGGCAAGAAAGAGACATAATCAGTCTTGACTGTCATGAAAGAGCGAGCCTTAAAGGACAAGTTCGGTATTTTACACTTAAAGCCCTGTTTTCAGATAGTTTATGATTAAATAGAACGTTTAAGATTGAAATGTGGACACATGCTGCTGTCCTGAGAATTTTCGGTTTCTGTGGTAGCGCCCCCCCTCCTCCAAAACGCTGCATTGGTGCACTGGAACAATCCTTCCTAAAACGCATTAAACTTTCGTTTACAAAGACGTGAAACTCACCGAGTGGTCAGGGGTGTTCGCTGATATGCTCACACAAAAATCGCTGCAAAAGATGCTTTCCAACAGGTGTTTACCATGCGTTGTAAAACTGTGGAGCTATTTTTCCAAACGCCTCACACCCGTACATTCTTCCGTTGAGAGCTTGGATAATAGACACTTCAGCCCAGTTGGTGGCGATAATGCACCTTACACCGTCTTGCCAATTACAAGAAAACCACTGGCATTTCATTGACTACACAGAAGAAGCAGAAGATCGCTGTTGAAGTATTTTGCAACAGACAGCTAAAAATGAGGCGATTTTGTGCAGTTCCGAATTGTGGGAAAATTCGTAGCAAAAAAAGTTGTCACAGACTTCCTTTCAACGATCCAGAAAGGCTAAAGTTGTGGCTGGAATTTCTGGGGTTGGATGTGAGCACACCTGTTGAAAATCTGCAGAAAGCTGATCACCGTGTCTCTGCGGTCTGCATTTTACTGAACTTCGCTGGAGGTCGAAAGAAATCGCCCAAAAAGCTCTTTCGCCTGAGAAATACAGCGGTTCCCACATTACCTCCTGGGACAACAGAGTTGGAAGAACTTGGGGTAAGGTTGACATTTTGTAATGTAACGTTTGTAACAGGCGGAAAATGAACTTATTTGTTGTCCATAACCTGTCATGTTCACATCATAAGCCTAACACTAAATCTAGCCTACATGAATAATTTGGCTACATGAATAATTTGGCTAATTTGGCTGTGGAACTTTCATGATGAAAACGTAATGATTCACGTAGGCTATCATTCACATCGTGCAAGTTCCAAGACATTTTAGCATTAGCCATGGTTGGACGTGACAATAATTTGGATAGTGTAGTAGCCTACGATACCGCGACTGCATAAGACTACAGAAAGAATACAAAGAACCCCATATCCGTTTCCGGCAGCGGAGTAATACCCTTACCTCACAGCACATCCAATACAAGTCAATGGAGTTGGACAAAAACTACGATAAAACCTGTTGGAAAGAATCTTTTGCAGCGATTTTTGTGTAAGCATATCAGTGAACACCCCTGACTACTCTGTGAGTTCCACGTCTTGCTGAATAAACAAAAACAAAATTAAATAAACATGAATAAATGTTGAAGGTTTGTAATGTCCTGTACTATTTGCAGACAGGTCTGTTTTTGTGCATTCATAAATATACTGCTATGTTCAGTTACGGGGACGCTGGCGAGACACGCCGCTCCGTCTGGCATCATGTTTTTGTTTGATTTTATGTAATGTTCGTAATTTTATTTAATGTCATGTCATTTTTGTTATTGATTTGTCTAGTTAAATGTTGTTTCTCTTCATTTACGTTATTTTCAAAAGTTTTCGTGTTATTCTTAGCTCTTTTACTGCTTCCAAGTCGGCTGATGTCGTTAGTCCATTTGGAGCTTGATATGGCTAGCTGGGCCTCTATCCTTCCATCTATCCGTGAGCGGTGCTGCACTTGGTCGAGGGGATTTCTTGGGACAGCTGGACCAAGGCTAGGCTACTCTGCAAAAGATCTGCTGTAGCCGCCGAGCTGTTGCTAACCTGCGAGCTGCCGTGCCAAATGCCTGGAGTCTGGATTGAGCAGATTAACGTTAATGTTACGACGTTGAAGAACTCTGCATTCTCATGGAGCAACAAACTGTCGTTGTCAACAGTCCACCGAGTTGCTGATCTGCAAGATCGCCCCCGATTTTAGACTGCTTCCAGTGATCTCCAGACTGCAGCCTACAAGGCCAAAAGTTAACGTAAAACGGCTTGAAGACACTATGCACTATCATTGCCATTGGACTGATTTGGACAAAGTTAGCACAGACTTGTTTTTTCTTCCTTTCTTATTTATTTATTTTATTATTTGTTAATTGTTTGTTTGTTGTCTGTCTTGTATGTCAACCGTTACGGTACAGATCCACTTGTACTTCACTTCATTTTGTCGTGTCGCATTCCACTCTAGTCCTATGGGTGACGTCAAGCGACTTTAACGCGCCCGCAAAGCATTCCGGGAAGGCAGCGCTGCATTTGAAATAATGTCGCGCCTCAAAAAGCTGGCCGATGCCCAGCTTTATGCAAATTAATCCGTTGAACGCGAGGCGACTCTCCAATGAAAGGATGAGGTTGTAGGTCCTTTGTTGTACCACAACGGTGCCTGTGAAACTTTGGTTCCGCTTACAAGACAATAATGTCCAGCATCTTTTGTCTTATGTGTAAATGTCTAGCGTGTGCTGATTATTATTATTATTATTATTATTTTTTACTGTGTTTACTCTGTAAAGCGACTTTGGGTGCTTTAAAGGCGCTATGTAACAAATAAAATGTATTACAGTTTTTTTTTCAGTCGTTAACAAGCGTTAGTCTAACCAGTTGTCACATTTTCAAAACTCTAAACACAATTAGCACAACATCGGTCTTTTGTGGCCATACCATTCACACATTTAATGTCGTTTTCACACAATATGCAGTCAGTGAACACATTTCCACAATGCTTACATTTTCTTAACAAACAAGCTATACCTCCCAACAAAATTATGGATTGTTTTATTTGCAGTATTTACGAATGTTAACACACAACATCCCACAATAGCAAAAACAATATTCCAAACTTTAGATACAGTATAAAAACCTCTGTTTCTGCTCTGCTTCTGCTACCAAGCGGTTTTATCCTTGTGAAGTGAAAACAAGTGCTATTCTTTGACAGAATAATTTCAGTTTGAGTCAGATTTCCAGTGTTTTGGTAAAGTTAGTGTGTGTAGAGAAAGATGTGTTAGTATATATTTAACAAAATGTGTTTTTGAGAAGAAAATTATCAATTTGGCCAATTGTGTTTTGTAAGTGTGAGTCTGTGTTAAGAGGTTAGAAAAAGTATCTGTATGGGTAAGCGCTTGAAAAAAAAACTGTTATTATTATTATTATTATTTATGAGTAAAGCTGACGTTTCACTGCATATTGATTTTGAAAAAAATGATTAGTGTGGATACTTGTGGATACAAACAAACACAGTTTTACTCATCGATAAATAACTTTTGTTGGGAGTTTACATACAAACACGAGCAAAACATTGAGGCCTTTTATGAAGAGGATCATAACCCACTCGATGGAAGATCATGTAACACACACTATATAGGCTACATGTGTATGATCCAAATCTATTAAGACATACTTTCCATCTATTACACACACACACACACACACACATGCACACTCTTAGTATGACATATTAGAACTCACCAACAGTGACTTGCAGAGCTGTGTAAAGCACACAGAGGCAGAGCTTCATCTTCAGAGGAGGTTTTGACACAAAAGACACAATCACACAAACATCACTGACTATATCACTGACATGTTTGCTACTTCCTCTTCACAAATGGACACACTTCTGTGTCTAATTCACTGTTGATTGGTTGTTCACTTTTGCATGTATTCCTCTGATGGCAGAAAGCCATCACTAAAAACTCAATACTTTTCTCTGAGGCGAAAACTGAGTATGATATACTGCTGCTTTCAGCTGCTGTTCTCTCTACATCGCTTTGGTTGAAATGTAGCTGTTTGAAATGAACTTCCTCCTTCCACCTCAGTGTTCATATCTTCAGTTGCATCATCTGTATGGAGAGTAACTGTTTCTTTTTTTCTTAATCTACAAAAAGATGACAGCTATTCCAATCCACAAGTCCACTTGTCTTTTGGCTTATTTATATGTCGATAGATTGTGTATTGAAACCATGGCTGCCATGGCTGTTTCTCATATTAGCTTTGAGCTAGGAGTACGTTCTTCTTTCTCTTCCTGTCTTTCTCGGATAAACACACAACTCATGTCCAGAACTCAGAGAATCACAGACAAACACATCAGATGTGTGCACACACACACACACACACACACTCTCTCTCTCTCTCTCTCACACACACACACACACACATAACACACACACAGGTTTGTTGTGCAAGACAACATTATGGGTGTACATATTGAGAGTATGAGGGGACATGAGATATATCCTTAAAAAACGATACAATTATCTTAAATTGGACATATTCAAACATTTTTGAAGGGATTATTTTAAAACTTAAAAGATGCAGATATTAAAAAGCTGGGTGTACATGCACACCACTGCACACACTCACAACCCCTGCTTACTGGTAGCCTAGACCCAAAACTCCAGTGTGACAGTCACATAATCTCTTATTTTGAAGTATTTTGGCTATTTTCAGCTCACTAGCAACTCAGCATGGCAATTAATAATGATCATTATGACTTGATCATCATCATGATCATTACTAGTCTTAAACAGAACAATATCGACTTTGTTTTACTTTAGTACATCAAGTCGCTTTTGAGTTATCTGTTGAAACCTGTCTGTTTTAGCTGTCACACTAATACACCAGATGTGTTAAAGCAACACAATGTAGTTCTTTTACCCTAAAATAACAGCTTCAACCTCATTTTGATGCTACACTGACTTATAATACTTAGATTAGCATCTCTGTCATTGCCCAGTATTGCACTACAGTATGTAATGTTGCAGGTATGGAGCATGACTATTTTCTCTCCATCTCTTTCTGCAGCCTTAAGCTTTACTTTTATGAGTCATCTCTTTGGCTGTGATAAAAAAACAAAAAAAAAACATCAGATGACTCTTGTCAGGGCACACAGACTCCGGACAGGGAAGTAAATTCTAAAACATGTCAGGATTTATTTCAAAGGAGCTAACGAAGGAGTAATAAGTCCTAGCGGGTTTTACACCCGGAACACACAACAAATCCAAGGTTTTAATGGTAATTTTGATACCATAGATTTAATAGAGACCCAGTCAGACCAATAGTATGAAAAATCAGGAACAGAGTTTATTTACAATGATGCGCATGAAAGGAGAGACAGCATGGCATCACCTAAAGATCCATCAGCTGCTCTAACTAGACAAGGAAATAGTTAGGGTTTAAGTATCCTTCCAGGCTGACGGGAGATGGCGTTGGTCATCCCATCTCACGTGGACTACACTGAATGAGAAATGCAGAACATTAAACCACATATTGGAATATTGGACATAATGTTCTATTCCACTTTCTCTCACAAGTAACTAAAGAGTCCAACGCACAAAATATCTGAAAACATAACTAAACAGGATCCAGAGGGGTTGACACACACACACAGGAAGAGACCAGGAAGATGCCAGGAGCAGGTGTGGGGGTGAAATAGGAGAGGAATTCATCTTCTGGGTAGAGGAGTCCGGCTGAGGAGAAGACACACTCAGGTGTCCTTTGCCATCCGAGATGAGAGCAGACCATGGAGGTATTGGAGCAGACAGACAAGAGGAGACGGGGTTTAAATCAGGAGAGAGTCTGATTGGACACAGGTGCAGGTCAATCAGGCAAGAAACTCAGGGGAGTGATTAGTGGGCGTGGCTAGTGGAGAATCTGTGTCTGTGTCATTTCTACTCTGATGAGAAGAAATGTCCATTTACCATTTTAGTAGAAAAATCTTACTTAAATAGTTGAATCATAGTTGAAATGCATGTTTATCCATAATAATAGAAGTTGTTTGCATAAAGCATTTGTACATAACTAAATACACTAAGCATAGAGTAATCAGCTCTTGCTGGATGGCATTGTGAGCATGAAGTTCAGCTAGAAGCTTAAATATTCAGAATATTTAAAATATGTTTGAAGTGTCCAGGTCTGTAGCCTATTGGTCAAGCAGGGTTACTGTCCACTCCAACAGAGTTCATCACACACTATGGAGACAATAATAAATAAATTAACAATGTCTCTAAATGAATAAATAGCTTCTCTAATTATAAAACTGAATATGGTAGACAGAAATGCAATGTATGGAAAACCACATCATAACTGACCTCATGTCATCTTTGATTATACTGTTTAGTACCCTCTTGCTTTCTGCCCGTTTTTCTTTGCTGTAGATACAGTACAACGTTTATAAAGTTGATTATCATCGCGTAGCAACATCAAAATCATGAGTTTGATAACCCACAATCTCTTGTTTGTGTGTGTGTGTGTGTATGTGTATGTGTGTGTGTGTATGTGTCTTATGTTTGTTTACCTCTGCATGAAGAGCAGATGACTGCAGTTGCTCCCACCATCACAAAAAGCGCAGAAAGAGCCAAGCGGATGAATAAATGCATCCTGAAAAGTTCTGTGGTGTTGGAATGTTCTACGGTGAGGACAACCAGTAAACTTCAGAAATGGTAAGAGGAATCATGCAATCTTAAAATGTTATGGACACATACTGTACTATGTTTTACCTGAGTATGATACGATGAGTGTGATTGTTCTGGTTCCACTTTCAATCTCACACATGTATTCTCCGTGGTCCTCTTCAGTCAGGTTAGACAGAAGCAGGGATGCGTTTCCTGGAGAACTGTCACTGAATGTCTGGACTCTACCACTGAAACGCTTCATTTCTTCTGGGTTCAGATCTCCAGTCAACTCACGATACTCTGTCTCGTCACTGGTGACAACGCTCCACTGAATCTCATCAGGTTTGATCTGCAGGTCAGTACAGGAGCAGGACAGGAGAACAGACTCTCCTGGGGATCTGGTGATGATCTCATCTTCAGGTTCAGATATTATACAACCCTCTCCAGCATCTTCTGCTCCTGCTCATCAGAAAACCTCAGACTGTGACACTTTATATCATAATATAATATGACATGACAATTAGGCAAAAATCTACATAGAAATTAAACTGGTTACTTTTAACGTTGAGTGTGATCCTTTTGAATCTTTCACTTCCATTGCTTTCAATCTCACACATGTAGTCTCCCTGGTCCTCTTCAGTCAGGTCAGACAGAAGCAGGGATGCATTTCCTGGAGAACTGTCACTGAATGTCTGGACTCTACCACTGTAACGCTTCATTTCTTCTGGGTTCAGATCTCCAGTCAACTTATAAAGCTTTTTCTTGTCTTCACCAGGACCACGCCACTGAATCTCATCAGGTTTAGTCTGCAGGTCAGTGCAGGAGCAGAGCAGTAGAACAGACTCTCCTGGAGATCTGGTGATGATCTCAGATTTTGGTTCAGATATTATACAACCTGCAGAAACAACATAGTACACAAACACACCTTATATTATGGAACACAAAATTAGTGATTTGATAGTGCTCATGCAACAGATATTCCTGGGCAAAATGATTTGCTATTTACACACAGGACAACAAACATACTGTGCATGCCCCAAAACAAAACAAAAAGCATAAAATGTCATGGTGAACATCTCGTCTCAGTGGAAAGTACAATATTTTAAGAACATTTCAGGATTAAAATATTTTTGATGACATTTATAGTGACAAAATTGTGTTTGATCTTTATTCTGATAATGTATACTACAATCTTTAGTTTATCTATAAATGGCGTGCCAATAAGTTGTCCAGAAGCAGGCTGTCAACTTTATGCAGACGATGCAATCATCTAGGCTTACACATCATCCAAGCCACCTCGAGAGAGTGGAGAATATGATGGCATACTTGAAAAAATATAGTCTAACCCCTTAGGGGCCTACATTACTTCATTACTCCCTATGGAAAGTAACTAGTTACAATACTGTTGCGTTACTGCGTTGAAATGTCTTCATTTTTTTTAAAATTTATTTATTGATTAATTAATGACGTGTGAAACACTAGATACACTGTAGCATAATCTAGCCTATTAGGCGTCTATTCCAGACGCTGTAGGTTGCGCTGTACCAGGCATTTGTTACAGATCATTGATCAGTACAGTGCATACCTATGACGTAGACAGTGTAATCATTATTACAGCAATTATGACCCACACGATTGATCATGTAACATACACAATACAGGCTACATGTGTATGATCTAAATATTTAAAAACACTTTCCATCACACACACACACACACACACACACAAACACACGCATATGAAATATTAGAACTCACCAACAGTGACCTGCAGAACTGTGTAAAGCAGACAGAGGCAGAGCTTCATCTTCAGAGGAGGTTTTGACACAAAAGACTCGTACAAACATCACTGATGAGGCATATTTACTTCCTCTTCACAAATGGACACACGTTCACGTCTCACATAGAAAGAGAAACATCTCTACACAAAGCAAAAAAGAAACATAAATAAACACACAAAGTCACTGTATTATACAGTACAGTAACATCCCAAGCTTCTACTGCCTGACTCTTGCCATATTACTCATTTTTCCTTGCTGTGGAGAGTTGAAATATTAGTCTTCACAACTCTGTGTGTGTGTGTGTGTGTGTGTGTGTGACAGAGAGAGAGAGAGAGATATGTGACAAGAAAACCACAAGGGTGCGCTAAGTATCTGCTCAAATGGACCGTTTTATTCTCTAGCCTGATTCTAGGGTTATAAATGGGAATTAACATCTGAGCATTTGTTTGACAGACCAAATTTGCATACCTTCTATGTTAACATTAGAGAACAATATACAATACTTATTTGCATCCTACGACTCCTTTAAGTTTAGACTATTTTAAAAACTGCACAAATAAAATAAATATTGTGGGTGTGGGCTGTGGGTGACAGACAAGTATGTGTATCCGTATGCTGTGGCTGACTGTTAGGGGGCGATTCAGGAGTTTGTGGACCTGGTCTGGATTGACTGCTAACTTACTGTGTTCGGGGCAGACATGATCACACTCAGTCAGGCGGCTCTCATTTGAGACAGAATGACTGAGTCAGGGACCTGGGCCAGGTCCAGCACAGATACACATACTTGTCTGTCCCTGACTGGCTTTGTCAGTGACGCCTCTTGGCCTAATCAACATGCAACCTGAACTGAACTGGCGGGTCTGTAGCCGATCCACTGAATAGATCTGTCCCAGACACAACTGCTGTCTGTGGCATTGTGCACTGTGTGGGAGGCTTCCCATACATGGACTAAGTCCTATATAGTCCTAGTTTAGAAGAGCCCTTAAATGAAGATCTTCTTTTTAGTCCAGGTTTGGGCTTAATCCATTCATGGGAAACCGGCTGTGTCTTTGTGGGAATGTACATTCGTTTAGTCAGATGAGACTGCATTAGCCAAACCTGTGCCAAAGTCCACTCTGCGTGAAATAGCCATTAGGATGGGACCAGGGACTGGTGACACTGACTGCATACAGTAATATATATATATATATATATATATATATATTTTTTTTTTTTTTTTTTCTCATGTTGTGTATTAAATAACAAAGGAAGACCTTTCCGAACTGTCATTTCTTTGAGTTTCTTATAGGATTGGTAATAATTGAGCTACTTTATATTCATGACTGTTTATGAGAACAACGGGTATCTGTTATACTGTTATAGTGTCACATTTAGTTTGTTCTCAGGATGCAATGTGTATCTGGTTCTCGTGATTGGCAGCTCTTGTCCACCACTGCACCATAAATGTGAGATGTGGTGGTTGGGTAACGGGCAGGAAACTTTCACACTTCTGTGTGAAAAATGTTCTCAGCTATGTGGTGCTTACCACTTTTTGTTTCCCCTCTGCAAACTTTGATGCCATTCTGTGCGTGCAAACACCCAGTCTGACTCTGTTAGCCTAGCTTAGCTCAATGCACTTGCAACCCCCGGTGCCCCATCAAGTTCTGTGTAGTCAGTGCACGGGCAGTGCAGACCTGGCGGTTTCAATTAGTTATTGTGCACACCTGTAGAGGTGTGTGGCTGGGTATTTAACAGCTTAATTCTCAATACCAATTTCCAGGTTTTGCCTGAAATTGCACAGCGCCTGCTTCAGAGGGCATTGTTCCCACCTCTTGTGGGGCTTACCATCAAATATTTGTATTACTCTATAGAAAGCTGAGATCCTGTTGTTTTCGTAGGAAACAGTCAGATTAAATGTGTGATGTACTGACACAGAGGTACAGAGGCTAGAATATTGTTTTTTCTTTCTGCCGGATTACAAGTGTGACTGGGGCCCATAGGAGCCCGAAGTCACGCAAAGGAACCCGAAGTCACGCAAAGGAACCCGACTACGCCACGCAGAGGGAGACTGGGAAATAGGCCTACCCTATTCAATTATGACACCTTAGACACAAGTTCTTAAATGGACAGAGAGAGCAGAGACCCAATTCAAGTTCATGCAAACTTTTCTTGACATTTTTGAAACAGAAATCAACTGCTGGAAGGGAAATAGTTAGTGAAATATATGTACTTTATTAGATTTGTCAATACATTTAGTTCAATAAATAAGTAGTTTCCAGTTAAGCACAGTCACAACAGTTTACAGGCAGATATAGCCTATGTGTCTTGTGTAAAAAGGGGCAAGAAATGCTATACTATACCAAAGTCCTTTTAAGCAAGTCCCTCCACTCGGCGGCCATATTGCAACGCTTTTTGGGCACTCATAGGGCATCCGATTTCACAACACATGATTGGCACGATGTCTTCAAAACACACCATATGATTGGCTCAATATATTCTCATCACACCACATGATTGGCTCAATGTATTGACATGTCGACGTTTTGCCGAGGAAGGGGTGGGACATGTGTATACAACGGCCATATTGGCGTTACAAACTAACCCCATGCATTTCTATTCATGGGTTTCATCAGGTCCCTTTCCACAGGTGTATAAAATCAAGCACCTTGATTATCAATGCAGGCTGCATGGTGCTTGATTAATACACCTGTGGAAAAGGACCTGATGAAACCCATGAATGGAGGATTTTTGGAGTGCTGTGTCTCCTCATTAGAAAGTCTGTGTGTCAGGTGGGCCACTGGAGGGAGGGAAAGCGCCCAGAAAAGACACCAATTTACCTGTGCAAAAATAGTCACACACAGGCACAGCAAAGGGTGGTGCAAACACGCAATTAAGAGTGTACACAAACACGCTACAAAGAAACACACTAAGCATGCAGGTGACCAATAAAGAGTAGCAAAGCGTACCCAACCACCACCACTATTTACCGATTTAAACAAAACTTCAATTATGTGCTCAAACTAACGCCGCTGACTTATGCCAGCAACCATTTCACTTTGATAACAAACTACATTTTCGTACAACATATTTACAGCAAAAATAACAGAATTTGGAAAATCTTTGGAGGAAGTCTTGGGAGGAAGAAAATTGCCGCTGCGTGACGGGGAGTGCTTTGCATTTCCCCTTCTCCATGAGTCACGTGGCCGTTATCACTTACTTGTCAGAGTAATAATAACTGTACATTCAAAAACATATCTTCATATTACATTACAGTTTATAAAGGAACGAAGTTTAAAAAGAAAAACACAATATATCAGAGGGATTACACGAATAATTAGTAAGAAAAAAACAAGAGTTCTACTGTAATTTCCTTTTAAATTAAATATTTCATGGCGCTATTGCGCTGCACGGCCATCAGATGACGCAATTTCACTGCTTGCTTTTACATCCAAAACAGGCCCGAAGTGAAATGCCGCCATCTAGTGGCCTGAAATATGTAATGTAGCCCATTATATGTTTTAGAAAAGAAGCGAGCGTCGAATAGTCTTTTCGTGTAATCCATCTGCTATATTGTGTTTTTCTTTTTAAACTGTGTTCCTTTATAAATTGTAGAGTATCATTAAGGTAAGTTTTGGAATGTAATTACTCTGACATTCAACATTAAACAAGGGTCACAGTCTTAGGGGCTGACACTTTGCACAAAATTTCTCCTCACTGCTTAAGCCAAATTCCGTTGTTCCTGCTCTATATATGTTGTACCAAAATGTAGTTTATTATCAAAGTGAAATGGTTGCTGGCATAAGTCAACAGCATTAGTTTAAGGGGTTCTACACACTCTCTGTTTGGGCACTATCTTTCATTTTGGGCACTGGATGCCATTGGGGCATATTATCTCTTCCACCATCTCTTTATCTCCCTCTTTATTTTCTATTACTGACACAGGCATTGCATGCATACATTTAATTTATCTTTCTTTCCCCTAGACATTTAAATACATATATTTATTATCTTTGATTACTTTAAATAAAATATTTTTGGGTTAACCTTAATTCTGTGATCTGCCTCCATTGTATGTTATGGTTAAGAGCAGCTGTAACAAAGACAAATAAGCTAATTTCCCAAGCTATGGGCTAATAAGATAAAGGCCCCAGCTCATGGCATTGGATTATAATAAGACACCAAATGTGACATGAAACGTGTGGGTTCAATTCCTGTGTGTGTTCAATTAAGTGGCACTTCACCCCAAGTTGCTCCGGGGACAATGTAGTCCCTTGTAATAGAATTGTCACTTTGGATGAAAAGTCTGCTAAATGAATAAATGCAAATGTAAAAACTATCACATGCTTGTATATGTTCCTAACACAATGAGCTGGCAAAAGCTGTTTATAAGTAAGCAGGCTGTAGTTAATGACCCACACATATATTAATATACACAACCATGTTTCTCTCTTCAATCTTTTATTCTCAGGACATGTCTCTGTATATGCACACTATATTTAATGTACTCTTGATTCCACAGTGATCATAAATAACTCATAATTTTACAGAATTTTCAATGAAATGAACAAAAAGATTGGTTAAAAACAGAAACTAATTAAGAATAGGCCTAAATGGCAAGTACAGTCAAGCCCCAAATAATTTAGTCACAATCATTCAGTCATTTTGTGCCTGTTGGGGAAGACAGACGCCACTTCTCACATTACTTCTGTTTGTCAGGCTCTGTCCAGTCGAATGCTGGAATATTCCGTCTTCTCCTCTGTGTTGATCTCTTTGGGGGGTGGTCTAGCTCTGTTTCCATGGTCGACAGTTGAGTAGGTCACATCCTATTAAAAGATCCAATAAAGTAAAAATCAACTTATGCACACAGACACACATCTCTGCGTGCAGATGGACATGCAAATTTATGATTTGAGTGGAGGTGTACAAATCTGTTTGTACATGTAGTTGTGTGTGTGTGTGTGTGTGTGTGTGTGTGTGTGTGTGTGTGTGCATGTGCTTCGGACTTGTAACCGGAGGGTTGTCGGTTCGAACCCCGACCGGTAGGCCATGGCTGAAGTGCCCTTGAGCAAGGCACCTAACCCCTCACTGCTCATCGAGCGCCGATGTTGTTTCAGGCAGCTCACTGCGCCGGGATTAGTGTGTACTTCACCTTACTGTGTGTTCACTGTGTGCAGTGTGTTTCACTAATTCACAGATTGGGATAAATGCAGAGACCAAATTTCCCTCAAGGGTTCAAAAGAGTATATACTAATACTTATACGTACTCCGTCTGCTCTGATGCTGGCATATTCCGTGGCCTCCTCAGTGTTGGCATCTCTGGGTGCTGCTCTGGCTGTGTTCCCATGGACTACTGTGGTGTAAGTAACATCCTAGAGACACAGACAGCAGAGTGAATGACTTTTGAACACATGCACATGAGTGTAGCTGATTCTCTAATTTCACCACCATTCTAACTCCAGTGCTGCTGAAATATTGTTGAGAAACCCAGAATAAATGTTTTGTTGTTATTCATGCCTGTATTTGCATTTAGAACTTACATTCAGAGCACAGGATGTGTGTGTGTGTGTGTGTGTGTGTGTGTGTGTGTGTGTGTGCGTGTGCGTGTCTGTGTCCATGTGTGTGTCTGTGTGTGATGGTAAGTTAGTAAGGGAGATGTTCACCTCGTTCCGCTGTTGTTCCTGCCCTGAGTGTTCCCCTCTGCTGTCTGAGGGTTCATTTCTTCTCTCTTAGAGGGCAGGATAATAATAATATTTGTTATCATGTGTACATTATTTGTTATGTGGATGTATTATCATGTGTATATAAGCTGTCATGCAGTACATGTGATGTGTTGTCATTTCTTTGTTAAAGGGGCTATTCCAAGGAACTGGGTTACTACAATTAACTCAAAGGTTAACTCAAAACTTAAAGGTCGACCACTTATTCTGAGTCAAATGTAGGGTAAGTGATGCTGGATGATGTCATGTTTGTTTTTGTTCATGTTTCTTTGCAGACTTATGTCCAAGATAACTTGCTCCCTGAGAAACTCTACACAGTGTTTTGTTATTGTTTGGGACACAGGCTGCCCCCACTTTGTTTGTTTTCACTTCAGGTAGCCAGGGCTGTGTACGAAAACCATTTTTTGTAGTGTTCTCAGAGAATGTAGAGCTAGCAGATTGTGAGGAGATATTCGCTGAATGTTACTAATAGTTACGTGTTAGAAATAGCTTAGCATCACTCACCCTACCTTTAATTTATCCAGGCTTATCAGTAATCTACATTCTTGGAATGCCCCCCTGGTGTGTACAGTATGTTGATGTGTTTACTTCTGTATCTCCAGTAGATGACTGCAGCTGTCCCCAGCACGCCCACCAGCAGGATGATGATAATCAACACAATGCTGAAGAGTCCGGCCCATGCTCCTACTCATGAGAAAACCCCAGACAGTGACACTTTATATTATAATATAACATGATAATTAGGCAAAAATTTACATAGAAATAAAACTGGTTACTTTTAACATTGAGTGTGATCCTTTTGAATATTTCACTTTCATTGCGTTTGATCACACACGTGTATTCTCCCTGGTCCTCTTCAGTCAGGTTAGATAGAAGCAGGGATGCATTTCCTGGAGAACAGTCACTGAATGTCTGGACTCTACCTCTGTAACGCTTCTTTACTTTTGGTTTCAGAGCTCCAGTCAACTTATAAAACTCTTTCTTGTTATCATTAGGACCTCTCCACTTAATCTCATCAGGTTTAGTCTGCAGATCAGTACAGGAGCAGAGTAGGAGAACAGACTCTCCTGGGGATCTGGTGATGGTCTCATTTTCAGGTTCAGATATTATACAATCATCTCCAGCTCCTTCTCCTGCTCATGAGAAAACCTCAGACAGTGACACTTTATATTATGACATGATGATTAGACAAAAGGCTACATATAAATGAAAATGATTACTTTTTATGATGAGTGTGATTATTCTGATTCCTCCTCTACTATTGGTTTCGATCACACACATGTATTCTCCCTGGTCCTCTTCAGTCAGGTTAGACAGAAGCAGGGATGCGTTTCCTGGAGAAGTGTCACTGAATGTCTGGACTCTAACACGGTAACGCTTCTTTACTTTTGGTTTCAGATTTCCAGTCAACTTATAAAACTCTTTCTTGTTATCAATAGGACCTCTCCACCGAATCTCATAAGGTTTAGTCTGCAGGTCAGTACAGGAGCAGAGCAGGAGAACAGACTCTCCTGGGGATCTGGTGATGGTCTCATGTTTCGGATCAGATATTGTACAACCTGCGGAAACAACATGGTACACAAACACACCTTATATTATGGAACACAAAATGAGTGATTTGATAGTGCCCATGAAACATTGTTTTTTTTTGCAGCGACGCACTCCTGAGCAAAATGATTGCCTGCAATTCACCTTAACTGACATGCACCCAGGTACTAATAGGATATAGGGGGCTATTTGCACCCAGGGCAACAAATGTAGTGTACAAATGTAGCAAGGAAGCGTAATATTTATGACCGCCGCGCAGCGAAGCGGCGGTCATATAGGTTTAGTCAGATTTTTTTTTTTTTTTTTTCTCATGCCCAAATATCCGTCAAGGATTCCTGGGACACTGAACACTTAATGTTGGTCTTAAGGGGGCATGTCAACCCATCCCATTACCACTTATTTCGGTAACACTTTATAATAACTACACACAATTCATCATTTATTAAGCCTTTGTTACTTATTAGTTAATGGTTTGTTCATCATTAGTAATTTCTTGTTCATACATAATTTATCATCAGTAAAGCATTCGTTCACACAATTATAAATGGTTTGTTCATAGTAAATAAGCCTATCCAAAAAATATGTTTGTAAGTACATGATTTATACTTAATAAGTAATGAAACAACCACTTAATGAAATCATTTTCTTATTATAAACCAGTTGCAAACTATTACAAAATGCTTTGTTCATCATTTGTTAAGCATTGTTCCTATGTTAATTCTCATAAATAAAGTATTTGTACACACAGTTATAAATGGTTTGCACATAGTAAATAAGCCTATATCTAAAATATGTTCATGAATTATTGTTAATACTTAATAAATTATGCAATAATATTTTGTTGATGAAGTAATATTTCTAGTATTTAACAGTTGTTACATACACATGCACTAATGATTAGTTAGGGTAAGGATACATATTTTATAAACCACTTCCTAATACTATAATTCATGATTAACTCAGGAGTTACAAGTGGTTAGTTAATGATATTTTGTGAGCTTACCTAAAGTGAGGACTTTCTATGCCTTGCAACACATTTTCAAATGAGTTGTAAAGATTACATTCACATTCATTCATTTAGCAGACAAGTGACATACACATTGACATAACAGTGAAAGCCGGGAATCAAACCCCCAACTTTTCAGGCTACTGCATGCTGGTCTAGCTCCTTATCCACTACACTACCTTGGCCCAGATAGAAATGCCCACAATTATGCAAGAGTTTCTGTTATCTTCTACTACACACTGCTATTAAACATCTGTAAACTATTATTAAATGCTGTATTCTTCGTTTGTAAAGCATTATTCCTACATTAATTCTCATCTGTAAATCAGGTTTACACACAGTTAAAAATGGTTTGTTCATAGTAAACACACATATTTATATTATATTTTTGAATTTACTGTTATAATACCACTGGGCAGAGGTAGTGTAGTGGATAGGGAGCAGGGTTAATATGCAGTAACCCATAAAGTTGGGGGTTCAAACCCCGGCGTCCACCAATGTGGCCTTGCCCTTTAATTTCATTGACGTGTAAGTCGCTTTGGGTGAAAGTGTCGGCTAAATGAATAAATGCAAGTGTAAACTTTATAACTCATTTGTAAATGTGTTGCGAGGCATAAAACGTCCTCACTTTAGACGAGCTCGCAAAAAAGCATTAACTAACCACTTGTAACTTCTGAGTTAATTATGAATTATAGTATTAGGAAGTGGTTTATAAAATATATATCCTCACCCTAACTAATCATTAGTGCATGTGTATGTAACAACCGTTAAATAATGAAAATATTACTTAATCAAAAACATTTTTGCATAATGTATTAAGTATTAACAATAATGTATAAACATATTTTAGATTTAGGCTTATTTACTATGAACAAACTATGTATAACTGTGTGAACAAATGCTTTACTGATGATAAATTAGAAATTACTAATGATGAACAAACCATTAACTAATAAGTAACGAAGGCTTAATAAATGATGAATTGTGTGTAGTTATTATAAAGTGTTACCCTTATTTCATGTATAGCGCCACCTAGTTAAAAATTAAAAAGCAAAAAATGAGGTGTTTTCATCACAATATCTCTGGCTGACAAGGTCAAAACTGCACAAAATTAAAAGTGTAGGATCATTATGACACCCTCCGAATGCATGCCAAGTTTTGTGTACTTTCGTTCATGGGGGGCCTTACAATAAAATAATGTATGTGTACATTTAGTGACGTACACCAACAAGGATTCCCGGGACACTGAAAGAACCGTCGTTTTTTGTTTTGATCTGTAGCCCCCCCGCTGGACTGGACCCCCCGAAAGGACGGTAGGGCAGACACAGTTCTCTGTGAATACCTTGAGAACTGTAGGGACTAGGATGACCATTTTTTTCCGTATGTTTGCCTCCAGGGGTCATGTTAACCCATTTCATGTGCACACATGTGCACAAACAGATACACACACACACACATACATTCACAGTAATCATACGTATGACACATACTCACACAGTAGACATATGTACGCTTGCATGCACAGGCACATACGCAGGCACACACACAAGCACGCACACACACACACACACACACACCCACACACATAACATAAACATGTACATGTACATGCACACATGCACACAATTCAAGAATTTCTCAGAATTATGAACAGGCAAGATGGAGGTGGGGTTGTATAAAATGAATTTTACATGTGAAATCTATGAACTAATCATGTTTTGGTACTTGTTGTCTAGCAGATACCAGTGAGAATTGAGTGTGGATAATGCAATTTAGTGAGACAGTTAGCATCATATAGGCCTTTCAGCGTGATTTATTTTTGTGGAAAAAATGTGCTGGACTGGGCGGCGGTCATATTTTGTACCGCTCTGCGGTACATCTAGTTTCATAAAGTTTTGGGATTAAAATATGTTTTGATAACATTTAGAATGAGAGTTGTGTTTTATTTTCATGATTCATGATGATCAACGAATATCTACAATCTCTGGTTTGTTATCTCTCTTATTCTCCTGTCTAAGTTTTTGGCATTCAACTTACAGACTCATAACTGAAATTCTCAAAAAATAAAAAATCTCAAAAACTGCTTCAAATGAATCAGGTATTATATACCCTCTCAGGCAGCCCAGTTAAGTACGCATTTAATGATTTTCTCTTATTTGTCATACTGTATAACATTCTGGGGTCGAGTATTCTACAATTGAATTACTGTAGATACCTGGTATCTTTATAGAACCAGACACTGGAAATAATGGACAAAAAGCGGTTCAGTGGCATCACTATCACATCTACAGCGGGGAGAATAAGTATTGAACAGGCCAACATTTTTTTCAGTAAGTATACTTCCAATGAGGCTATTCACATGAAATTATCACCAAACATTAGTATTAACTTATGTAATCCACACACATAAAAAAAATCCAAACATTAATGTCCATAAGTAGAGTTATGAGTAAAAAAAGTGGAATGGCACAGGAAAAAAGTATTGAACACACTAAGAAAATGCACTACACAAAGGCAAGAAACGAGCTGGAATCTATAAGTAGTTAGAGAGTAATTATCCCTCCAATCTGTGCAAATTAATATAAATTGGTCTTTAAATGCATATATTAAATGAATATATTAACAGTTTGGCCCCAGAGCCATGATGTCTAGCAAGTAGCACACCTCCTCATCGTTGTCCTTCCTGCAGCAGATCAAGACTCTGATGCTAAATACTATTGCATAATGCATATTGTATGTCCCTGGGAGTAAATAGCATTGCTGCAAACACCAGGGTGTTTGTATCTACCATGCTATGTACACCCAGGTGTATCCCCTCTGGGTAGCATTATTGGCTATTGACACCTGGGTGCAAATAGTGCCAATTTGTTCAAGCTGCATGAAACTGCCGACTTATTTAATCCACATTGTACATTTCACATAAATTGCACATAAGGATAAACATTGATGAAATCCAACATTTCCTAAATAAAGATGAAAGAAAGCTGAAGGCTGTACTATTTGAAAACAGTTCTGTTTTGAACATTCATAAATATGCTGCTATGTCCATATGAGTGGAGCAGCATGTGTGGATAGGTTACTTCAGATAAACCCACTCATTTTACTCATCATTAAATAACTTTTCCTCAGACTTCATGTAAAAATACAAGAGCAAAATCCTAAAGCTTTTTATGAAGAGGCTCATAACCCTCTCGATTGATCACGCACAATATAGTCTACGTGTGTATGATCCAAATCTACTGTATTAAAACATACTTTCCATCTATTAGACATAGACACACCTGCACACTCTCAGTCTGAAATATTAGAACTCACCAACAGTGATGTGCAGAGCTGCGTAAAGCACACTGAGGCAGAGCTTCATCTTCAGAGGAGGTTTTGACACAAAAGACACAATCACACAAAAATCACTGACTATATCAGACATGTTTCCTACTTCCTCTTCACACTTCTGGGTTCTCTTGGTTGTTCATTTTCACCTTGATTCCTCTGATGGCAGATAGCTTTCACTAAAATCTTCTTTACTAAAATCTTCTTAACACTTCTTTTCTCTGAGGTGATAACTGTGTAAATGAGAGATATGCTACTTTCAGTTCTCTACTTGGACTTGGTTGAAATGTAGCAACTTCCTCTACAGTGTTCATCAGTTGCATCATCATCAGCTTAAAAAACAGTTTCCTTGGTGCCTGGGTGAACCTAACCAGCAGGTCCGTTTGGAAAGCATCCCATTGACACCAGTTTCTGAACTTCCCTTATGCTTGCATATTAATTTGCCAAACTCTTTGTGAGGTTTAAATGAACGGTCACATTGGATCGGAGCAACAAATTTGCAATCTGACAGATGACATAGCATAGCAACATTGTAACGTGTGGCTGATGTGGCTGTGTGCGTTTTGTTTTGTGAGGTCTGGTTGGTCGTACTCCTGCTTTTACACTGGAATCTTCTGTGATCTCCTGAGTGTGTGTGTGTATCTCTGGCTGCAGGTCTGGCTGAGCCCCTATTGACTACAGTAGTCATTTCCTAGAGACAGAACCAAAAGGACTAATGACTTTTGAACACATACATTGAATATCTGCCCTCTACCACTGTAACACTTCTTCTCAGCTTCACCCCAGTTACCAATTACCTTGAAATACCATTTGTCGGTAAAACTCCACAGAAACTGCTCAGGCGTGATAAAGCAATTTATAGGCATGAACCTGTTGCGCCACAGGAGAAGCACTAACTTAAAAATTGGGAAGTAAAGTATCAAAAAAAAAACATCAAACCCATGTTTACGTGTTAGCAACATTAACGTTAATAAGCCTAAAGAGTTTTGACTCTCCCTGTGCGCAAATTTTGTGTAAAATATGGACACGTTATAGACTTCTCGTTCTCCTGCCCATTGCTGTGTGCGTTTCAATGCCTGTGTTTCATGAACTGAATTCTTAAAAGAATAGGCTGGACAAAAGGATACACAATTAGGCAAAACATTTTTATTTGATTTATTTGCTGACGTTCATGTTCATGTGCCTCTACAGACAATTCTAACATAAATTAATTTATTGTGTGGCCCCCCATGAACGGAATTCCACGAAACTTGACGTGCATTCAGAGGGTGTCATAATGATCCTACACTTCCAATTTCGTGCAGTTTTGACTATGTTAGGTCACAGATACCTGCGATTACAACACCTCATTTTTACTTTTTTGTGTTTAACTAGGTGACGCTATACATGAAATGAGTGGTTATGGAATGGGTTGACATGGCCCCTTAAGATCAACATACCAAAAAAAATGGTCCTCCTAAACCTTACGGTTCTCGAGATATTCACAGAAAACTGTGTGTGCCCTACCCTCCTTTCGGGGGGTGCAGTCCAGTGGGGGGGCTACAGATCAAAACGAAAAACGATGGTTCCATGCTATCCATATGGGGTTACATGCCCAACAAGTTTCGTCTACCCTGGTCTTTCAGTGTCCCGGGAATCCTTGACGGAAATTTGGACATGCGGGGGAAAAAAAAAAAAAAAAAAAAAAAATCTGACTATACCTATATGACCGCCACTTCGCTGCGCGGCAGTCATAATAACGTTAGCTGACTTCTTTTAATCATACAACTGAAGTCAATTTCTGTGAGTGCCATCAGCTGGTTCGTGGCGCAAGTGGATAGACGTCTGATTACCAAACAAACAGTTCAATTTATTCGTGGATCGATACCCACGTGGAGTTTATTTAGGTGTTTGTTTTTTGGGTGGCATTTTCATGGTCCAGTGCCTGTAGTACTACATACAATTTTGACTTTTAAACATGTCATGCATATTTGTGTGCGTCTCTAGTATATCAGAAAGTGACAAATCTGCAAGCGGCCACATCTGTCAAAGACTCGTCATCAATCATGAAACGTCATCAACGCAGCCAGTACCACATAATTTTCAGTGTCCCGCCGGCGGGACGGTTACCCCCCTCCCCCCAACATTCTAAATCAATTGTATGCACCATATTGCTATGTAGCATAGTAATGTTATACACCATTTCAAAGCTTTGACTCTACTTGGGAATCCAAAAATGACAATTTTTTTCATGTACAATCTGTATAGTGCTTTACATTCTCAGATTAATCTTATTATGTCACAATTAAATTTGATCCAAAATGCCCCCCTCCCCCCCTTCCGCTTTTGGTGCTACCCTGACTTCTGGCTGCAGTGTAGCTGCAGCACAATAAGTAGATGCAACATATTGGGTACTGAAATATTCACAAGAATCCATAGAAATTGAATCTTCATGTTGTGTTATCCAATATTAGTTGTACAGATGTATAGTCTCTTATACACACTCATTGAACTAACAAAGTAAATGCAAAAATAGAGACATTTTTGTAATCATTCCATATTTAGTGTAGTCATTCCATATCAGAACCCCTGAAGTATAATCCAAATACAAGTATGAAACCTCAAAGTGTTACCTTTCATTTGAGACCAGGATTATGCTTCTACACAAAGGGGTTCATGTGCAGTAAGCATTTGATTGTCAGTATGCATTTTGGATAACAAAAAGTCCTATGGGGAGTATCCATAGGCATTTTACAAAACGCATGGGCATACCTTGGCAAATAATAGTCTAAAGCACTCATATTTTCATTCTATATTGATCTACTTTTGCACACAACTTCACAAGACCTGGTGCTAGGGCTCAGTTGTGTTTCTAAGGGATATCAAGAGACCTAGAGGGCTGAAATGTGGTCAGTTCAGAAATGCTTGTAATCCGTCAGAAAGAAAAAACTATATTCTAGCCTCTCTAACTCTTTGTGAGTACATCACACATTTATTTTGACTGTTTCCTACGAAAACTAGAGGTTCTCAGCTTTCTATAGAGGTCCAACATTTGATGGTAGGCCCCAGAAGAGGTGGGCACAATGCTCTTGTAAATAGGCACAGTGCAATTTCAGGCAAAAACTTGAAATTCATTTTGAGAAATCATCATTTTGAGAAATCATCATTTTTGTTAAGCAGTTTTAACATGGGAGCCAGTTGCCATGTAACACCGGGATGTGCTTTACCTCACTGTGTGTTCACTGTGTGCCGAGTGTGTTTCACTAATTCACGGATTGGGATAAATGCAGACCAAATTTCCCTCACGGGATCAAAAGAGTATATATACTTATACTTAAAACATTTAAAACACACAGCAAAAGCAGATTTTGCCATCAAACAACACAACTTGTACTGTAGTCAAATCACTGTTCACTTTCAATCAATCATTACACACTGCCCAACAAATGCAAAACACCGTTCTCAAAATGAGGAGTTTCAGCCTTATTTTTTGCTATGTCTGTGCCATTTTTTTTCTTGTATCAGAAAAACTATGGAAAGACAAAATGTATTGAATCTGGAATGTATTGTATTCATTCCTCCCAAGATGTAACTACCATTGCACCTGGACAAGACACATTTTATACACTGAACTACAACTTGTCATTTTTCATTGAAATAGAGTAAACACCTGGACTTTTGTACTGTTTTCTTCACCAAATAGGCAATACAGTGCCTTAGATTCATACTTCTAAATAGCAACACAGAACAGACATGGGATCTCTTATGGATAATGAATGATTGCTGATTGAAGAATTGTGCAAAGGAGATTCACACATTGACATTATAAGTTCATAAGTTTGCAAGCAATATCTATTAGCTGTGGATAAATGTTTTCCATTTGTTACACACAGTTAATCCAATGGAGTTTGGAGTCTTTGTATGAGAACTGTGTTACATGTTTTGAAAAAGGATGTGAAACATTAGTGAAACCAATGAAAATTTGTTAAATCATTTGCAAGAGATGACTTCTGCTGTGCTAAGAAGGTAAAGCTCAAGATCAAGTGGATCCAGTTTCATTAAGTGCATCAAAGCAAACGAGAAAAACTAACTATTAGAACTCACCAAAAGCAACATGCAGAGCTGTGTAGAGCAAACAGAAGCAAAACTTCATTTTCAGAAGAGTTGTTATACTTGAAAGACACAGTCACACAAACATCACTGACTCTTCAGACCAGTATACTAAGTCTTATATTTGCCACATCCGTTTCAAGTGTGATCAGTTTGTAGTTACACTTGTGGGGCTTTAAAGTCCACATTATAGTTATTTTTTGCAAGGGGATATGTACAGCAAGCATCAAAAGCAAACAGCCCAGACACTGAAACTGGGCATTTATTGCTGTGTGAAGGTGATTCACACACAATTATGTTTCTTTCTCCTAGTCCTTTATAGGGAAAAACACTATATTTGGTAACTTCCATAGACATCCAAAATGGGGTGGGATGATTGTATTGGGAGCACTGAGGTGTCAGACGATACTGTAAAAAATGGTTCAATTTTCGCGCTCAGAGTTCAGGTAGGAGGACCCCTTAGCAGGATTTTGCTTAGGGCCACATGGAGGTCTGAACCGGCACTGATTTGAAACGAGCAAACCGAGAAGTACGTAGCCCTTGCGGGTTTTACAGCTCGAGCACAAACACACATCCAAGGTTTTAACGAGTAACTGAAGAGTCCAGTTTTGATTGCTCTTGAATTTCCCCTGGGGATCAATAAAGTATCTATCTATCTATCTATCAACACACAAAATATCTGAAAACATAACTAAACAGGGTCCAGAGGGGTTGACACACACAGGAGGAGACCAGGAAGATGCAGGAGCAGGTGTCGGGGTGAAGTAGGAGAGGAAGACCAGGAATCTTCTGGGTAGAGGAGTCCGGCTGAGGAGACGACACACTCAGGTGTCCTTTGTGCCATCCGAGATGAGAGCAGACAGACGAGAGGAGACGGGGTTTAAATCAGGAGAGAGTCTGATTGGACACAGGTGCAGGTCAATCAGGCAGGGAACTCAGGAGAGTGAGGAGTGAGTGTGGCTAGTGGAGAATCTGGTATCCATTTACCATTTTAGGTAAAGCTAACTTATCTAAATAGTTGAATCATAGTCGAAATGCATATTTATTCATCCTCAAAACAGATCTAAAGCATATGCTAAAGGAATACATTGTACTGTAGGTGGGTGATTATCACTTTGTCACGAACAAGTGCCTGAAAATAATAATATAAGTTGTTTGCATAAAGCATGTGTGTGTACATAACTAAATACAGTACATACTGTAGTAATCAGCTCTTACTGGATCACATGAGCATTAAGTACAGTTTGAAGCTTAGATATTCAGAATGTTTGTTGTGTCCAAGTCTGTAGCCTGTTGGTCAAGCTGGGTTACTGTCCACTCCAACAGAGTTCATCACATACTAGGGAGAGAATACATTAATGACTAATGTCTCAATGTAAATGATAGCGTCTCTAGTTATCAAACTATATATGAAAACAGAAATGCAACCACATCATACTGTAACTGACCTCATGTCATCTTTGTTTTCATGCTGTTTGGCCCCCTCTTGCTATTTTGCTCAAGGAACGAAAACGAAAAACGAAAACGAACGGAATTTTACGGAATTTTACGAGGAGCGGAAACGGAAACGAAAACAAAATGGTCTTCAACTGTTCCGGAACAGAAACGTTATTCTGAAATCCGGTTCATAACGTTTTTTTTTTCGTTCTCTATATAACAGCCTAATAATTTGATTTCTGCAGTTTGAAAAAAAAAACGAATAAATGGACCTTTGGTCCAAATGTGTATATTTTGTCATGCTGTTGTAATGTAACCTATCTGTCTGCCACTTCGGATCTTAGGCCAGCTCGTAGCGTAGGCTACTGAAACTGATTTGGAAATTGTTTGTAGCCTATGCGTAATAGCCTATTTTGCCTGTCCACGCCTTGTCGTTTTAAAGTCGGGATTTGAAATGTTTGCGCAATTATAGCCTATTCTATGTAGAAGAGTTAAACGGGAAATTTGAGATAGGCCTTGTCAGCAACAGACAGGTTCGTTTATTAACAGGGTTGGAATTATAGCGCAAGCCTTTGAAGATCTCCATATGGATAAAACTTAGGCTACAACCAGGTAAGGAGTTTAGCACGTATCCAGAAATATTTTTGATAAGAAATTATTTATAGGCATAGGTTAGGCCTACAGTAAGTCTGTAGGCTATGGGATGGATAGCCCATCTGAATGTTTTTGGATGCCGCCTGTGATTTATTATTTTTGGGCATAGCTACGGTATAGGCTAAATGAAGGGGAAATAATGAGTACGTCTATTCTAAGGTAAAGTCCACAAAATAGGCCCGCCAAACACTGCCGCAACTTTAAGAACAAACGATATTTTGCGTTCCGAACCGGTTCAGGACCGATATGTTGGTGGCGGAACGCATGCAAGCAGGGGCGGATTATGAACTTCCGGGCCCCTGGGCCCAGATGTATTAAGGGCCCCCCACTTATTGTCATATATGTGGGAGGGGGGGTTGGGGGTCCTCCCCCAGAAAATGTTTCATTTGTTTGATGTGATTTCCTGTATTCTGGTGCATTTTGGGGATGGCCAATACTAAATTCAATCAGATTCATAGCCTACATCCTGATTTGTTGATATTGAGGCAATAATTCCATGCAAAGGCTTGGGCTTCAGGGCCCCCTGACCCCTTGGGCCCCTGGGCCTGGGCCCGGTAGGCTCGTGCAGTAATCCATCCCTGCATGCAAGAACGAAAACGTTAAACATAGGCCTACCTGAACCGTTCGGAACGGAACGTTTGAAAAATAATTTAGTTTTCAAGCCCTGCTGTGGATACAGTACGGAGTCAGAATATTAGTTTTCACAGCGTAGTATATTAACAACATCAAAATCATGGGTTTAATACCTTGCAGCCTATTGTGAATGCGTGTGTGTGTAATGTGTGTCTCATGTTTGTTTACCTCTAAATGAAGAGCAGATGACTGCAGCTGCTCCCACCATCACAAACAGCACAGAAACAGCCAAGCAAATGAAGAAATGCATGCTAGGAAGTTTTGTGATGCTGGAACGACCTGCATGGTGAACAATTACAGAGTAACTTCAGAAGTTATTAGAAGATGAATAATCATGCAATCTTTAAATGTTATAGTTACATACAGTATATAGCTGGTTTACCTTTAACTATGAGTGTGATTGTTCTGAGTCTCATATGTTCATTGCTTTCAATCTCACACATGTATACTCCCTGGTCCTCTTCAGTCAGGCTAGATAGAAGCAGAGATGCGTTTCCTGGAGAACTGTCACTGAATGTCTGGACTCTACCACTGTAACGCTTCATTTCTTCTGGGTTCAAATCTCCAGTCAACTCATAAAATTCTTTCGTGTTATCAGCCGCCCTGAATCTCATCAGGTTTAGTCTGCAGGTCAGTGCAGGAGCAGAGCAGGAGAACAGACTCTCCTGGGGATCTGGTGATGGTCTCATAATTTGGTTCAGATATTACACAACCTGCAGAAACAACATAGTACACAAACACACCTTATATTATGGAACACAAAATGAGTGATTTGATAGTGCTCATGCAATATATATTTCTTTTCAGTGAGATATTCCTGAGCAAAATGATTGCCTGTAATTCTCCTTAACACCCCAGGGACTAATGTCATAGGAGGCTATTTACACACAGGACAACAAACATACTGTATATGCCCCAAAATAAAACAAAAATTGTTTTATACAAAATTGTGTTTTATTTCCACAATCTTCATTCTGAGAATGTATACTACAATCTTTAGTTTATCTATATGCAGATAAGTTGTCCAGATGCAGGTTGTCAACTTTATGCAGAAGATGAAATCATCTAGGCTTACAGTACACATCATCCAAGCCACCTCGAGAGAGTGGAGAATATGATGGCATACTTGAAAAAATATAGCCTAATCCTTACATTACTTTATTACTCTCTATGGAAAGTAACTTGTTACAATACTTTTGCGTTACTGCGTTGAAATGGTTTTATGGACACTGTTATTTATTTATTTATTAATGATGTTGTGTCAAACACTAGAAAGCATAATCTAGCCTATTAGGCGTCTATTCCAGACGCTGTACCAGGTTGCGCTGTACCAGGCATTTCTAGATCATTGCTTTTGTTTTAAAGAAGCACTATGTAACAATTTTAGCAAAATGACCTTAATTATGCAGGTTGAGAGTGGTTCTGATGGTTCTACAACACTTCCTGGGTCGTTTGGTGGGTGCTTCGTCTCCCCCTATCGCTTCTCCGCAGAAAAAACGAATATGCAACTTTCTGGACCCGGTCCGGGTAAATCCGGATACAATAGTTTCGAAAATGCTTTACAGCAGACACACCCCCAAACATGGGACCGGCTAGATATAAACAGCCAGTTGAAAAGCAATGGATTAATCGACAAATAAGAGACCCAAGAAGCGACTGTCGGATTAACAGAGGAAGAAGAAAAAGGAATTTGACAAAAAAAGAGACCAGACACGAGTGAACATAGGGCGAGCTTTTGAGCAATGCCGTCAAGTAAGAGACTCTGAAGACTGCAAAACGGATGCCGACTTGGCTTTGTTGCTTGAAATTGTAAGTAGCCTACCCTTGGGTGAACTTCGTCTTTGTAATGTGGTTTGATAGTCTCTTGAACAATGTGTTTGCTTGAACATTTTATTGTGAACCCTGTATGTGTTTAGCTTGGTTTCTTGATGGCTAGCTCGCTAGCTAGTGGGGGTTTAGCGTAGCAGTCTCTTGCTACCAAACATGTTTGCGTTCTGAATCCATGCAGGTTCTCGTTGTGTATTTAGATATCTAGATCGGCCTTCGAATGTCGCCTGATTTGTATTCCGAAGCTGCAGGGGGAGCTGTGTAGTGACAAATGCGAGCCCAAATCTGGCGAAAAAACCCAGAAACAGCGAAGGAATTACCAGACCTGCATAGTGCTTCTTTAATGAAACATGCTTTCAAGTTCACAAACAAGACACTTCAGTGCTGCTTTTAAAAATTGTGCAAATTGAAATTGCTTTATGGAAGTCCTACTGCCCAGCTCCCACACCTTCCCACCCACCCTCCATTTGTTTGTTTATTTGATGGGACAGCACTCCTTAGATAAACTCCGTTTTATTTGTCAATAAATAACTGGACCAATTCTCATCTGTTGATAGCCAGAGGCAACCTAGAATAAAGGGATATTACAGATACACACTATAAAAGGACATTACAGATAGACCAGTACAGTGCATACCTATGACATAGACAGTGTAATCATTATTACAGCAATTATGACCCACACGATTGATCATGTAACACACACGATACAGGCTACATGTGTATGATTTAAATATTTAAAAACATACTTTCCATCCATCACACACACACACACACATACACACACACACACACACACACACACACACACACACACACACACACTCTCAGTATGATATGAAATATTAGAACTCACCAACAGTGACTTGCAGAGCTGTGTAAAGCACACTGAGGCAGAGCTTCATCTTCAGAGGAGGTTTTGACACAAAAGACACAATCACACAAACATCACTGACTATACCAGGCATGTTTGCTACTTCCTCTTCTCAAATGGACACACTTCCACATCTCTCATAGAAAGAGAAACATCTCTACACAAAGCAAAAAGAAAATAATCATAAACACACAAAGTCACTGTATTATACAGTACAGTAACATCCCAAGCTTCTACTGCCTGACTCTTGGCATATTACTCATTTTTCCTTGCTGTGGAGAGTTAATATTCATCACAACTCTGTGTGTGATTGTGTGTGTGCGTGTGTGTGTGTGAGAGAGAGAGAGAGAGAGAGAGAGAGAGAGAGAGAGAGAGAGAGAGAGAGAGAGAGAGAGAAAGTGGCAAGTCATTATTCATGTGGATGTCAGAAAACCACAAGAGGGCGCTAAGTATCTGCTCAAATGGACCGTTTTATTCTCCAGTCTGATTCTAGGGTTATAAATGGGAATTAACATCTGAGCATTTGTTTGACAGACCAAATTTGCATACCTTCTATGTGAACATTAGAGAAAAATATACAATACTTATTATACAATAATTTTCATTCTACCACTCCTTTAAGTTTAGACTATTTTAAAAACTGCACAAATAAATATTTTAAGGTGCTGTGGGTGGGTTGTCTTTGTATAGTATGTTGCAAAGGCGTGGTGTGCTTTTGATGTCATAAACCTCTAATCACCTGTCACCTCTGAACGTGTGCAGTAATGAACGTTCATTTAGATAACGTTTGAGTGTAATGGTTTATGCTTTTTTTCCTTCCGCTGGAGAGTAAACCTGGTTTTGTCTGACTTCAACATCCTGTGTTCGTTGCTGGCCTGCTGTTCTCTCTCTGATAGGCCGTAGGTCGGTGATATGGTGGCACTGGTGCCTATAGTCCTACAGTAGATGAAGATTTCCTTTTTAGTCTAGGTTTGGGCTTAATCCATATATTATATATATTCTTTTCTCATGTTGATGTAAATTGTTATTAAATAACAAAGGAAGACCTTTCAGAACTGTTTCATTTCTTTCAGTTTCTTATAGGATTGGTAATGATTGAGCTACTTTATATTCATGACTGTTTATGAGTACGGGTATTTGTTATACTGTTATAGTGTCACATTTAGTTTGTTCTCAGGATGCAATGTGTATCTGGTTCTCATGGATGGCAGCTCTTGTCCACCACTGCACCATAAATGTGAGATGTGATGGTTGGGTAGCGGGCAGGGAACTTTCACACTTCTTTTGTTCCTGCCCTGAGTGTTCCCCTCTGCTGTCTGAGGGTTCATTTCTTCTCTCTTAGAGGGCAGGATAATAATAATATTTAATTAGTGAGATTCTTATTATGTGTACGCGTGTGTAATACATGATTTGTTATGTGGATGTATTGTCATGTGTATATGAGCTGTCATTCAGCATATGCATGTGTTGTCATCTGTGTGTTGAAAGGGCTATTCCAAAATCTTAGGTTAGTAAAATTAACTCAAAGGCTAACCTAAAACTTAAAGGTCTACCACTTATTCTGAGTCAAAAGTAGGGTAAGCAATGTTGGATGACATCACGTTTGTTTATGTTTATGTTTCTTAGCAGACTTCTGTCCAAGACAACTTTACATTAACTTACATTATATTTGAACCAAAGACCAAACTAAATAAACCAGACGGGTAGCTCAATCCTCCTCAGTGCTCCCTGAGAAACTCCACAATGTGTTTTGCTATTGGCTGCCCTCACTTTGTTTGTTGCCAATTGATGGAGCTAGGGCTGTGTAAGAACACCATTTTTTAATAGTCTTCTCAGATAATGTAGAGCTAGCAGATCATGAGGAGATATTCTCTGAATATTACTAGTAGTTACGTGTTAGAAATCGTTTAACATTGCTTACCCTACCTTTAATGTAGCTGAGCTTATCAGTAATCTACATTCTTGGAATGCCCCCTTGGTTTGTATATGTTGATGTGTTTACTTCTGTATCTCCAGTAGATGACTGCAGCTGTTCCCAGCACACCCACCAGCAGGATGATGATAATCAACACAGTGCTGAATGTCTGGACTCTACCACTGAAATGCTTCTTTTTTTCTATAGGTTCAGATCTCCAGTCAACTTATAAAACTTTTTGTTTTCACCAGGACCATTCCACTGAATCTCATCAGGTTTAGTCTGCAGGTCAGTAGAGGAGCAGAGCAGGAGAAAAGACTCTCCTGGGGATCTGGTGATGATCTCATCAGGTTCAGATATTATTCAACCTGCAGAAACAACATAGTACATAAACGCCTTATACTATGGAACACAAAATTAATTATTTGAAAGTGCTCATGAAACATATTTTTTTGCAAGAAATTTGGCAATACTACTTTCACACAAGTGATGGCACCCCTGCAGGTGCACAGACACATAGACACACACACAGACACTCACACACACACACACACACACACACACACACACACACACACACACACAAACACACACACAGCAGGCCCAGGTACAGTTAAGGTACATAGCTCCTACAATTATTACACTCGGGTCCTCCGGGGGTGGTGTTGGAAATTGGATGGCCTTGGTGGAGGGGAGTGAGGAACCGGTGACGCATCGGGCAGTTTTCTGCCGATGTGTCGTCGGTCCTGGCATTACATGTCAACTGGCTGCCTCCCATGTGAAACCAGCTGCGTTGATGACGTTTCACAATTGATGGCCTTTCTTGAAGATTTGTCACTTTCTGATATAAACTGGAGACGAACAAATACAAATATGCAAGACATATTTAAACGTCAAAATTGTCTGTAGTAGGCTTACATGCACTGAACCATGAATGTGCCACCAAAAAAATTAAATAAATACCTATCAGTGCAATATGATGCAATATTCACCATGGCTCCTATTAAATATTCATAACTTGCAAATCTCAATTTATTAATGTCGTCTGTCAGATAGTTTGGAGAAATGCTGTACAATAGATAAATGTACTGCATGTTTAGTAATACAATTCAATCATGTTCACATTATTTATGAAATATACTTTAGCTTGATGGAGTACAAAATTAAAGCTGTGTCTTGCATATCCGGCTCAATTTTTAATGTCTGAATATTTTAGATGTCTATTGAAACTAAGACTAAATATTTCAGTTGGCTATTAACTGTTACTGTCCACTAGAGGGAACTCTCTATCTCTCTCTCTCTCTCTCTCTCTCTCTCTCTCTCTCTCTCTCTTTCTGTCTCTCTCTCCCAAACCTTTACAAACAAATACATTCCCTACATTCTGTGATATGGTGGCACTGGTGCCTATAGTCCTACAGTAGATACATTCCCTTTCAACTGAAAAAAAAAAATCAATCCAAATATATAGAAGTTATATAAACACAATAGGCTTACTGTATATGGAGTGTGCACATTTTTGCTTTATAATCAAGCACTTTCCAGAACTTTGGTGAAGGACTTGGCCCGCACAAATTTGTGTGGGGAGACACTCTCTATTTGCCACTAATAGCATTAGAAAGGGAACACCTGCTTCAAACATAATGATGCTTGTGGGATATCTGAGCAATTATCTAGGATGATATAGTTGTGTGCTCCCGGTCTATCTCTGAAGTTGTTTGGGTTGTCAGGGGAAATAAGTTTGGGTGTTACCCCGAAATCATTAGCAATAACTGGAAAACACATTAAAGCAAACATCTCTCAGGGGTCTCACTATCCTCCCACCACTACTTAGCTATCTCTAGTCCAGTCAAATAAGGCCTAAACAATGTAAGCTATGATGTATAACAGCAACAACAGAATGCCATGATGACAATGATGCCAAAAATCTCATGATTGGCCAAGACTGAGGGAAATCAGTAACTCAAAGAAAAGAAAATCCCTAGCCCAACAAATATTTGACTAATTTGTTTTTTTGTTTTTTTTTTTAAGACAAAAGAGACCCATTTTCTGAAACTAAAGGCATTATAAACTGTAAAAACAGGTCCTGGTTTCAGTTGAGATTATTCAGGGCTGCAAGAAATTTCCCCCCCAAAAGTTGTTCTCTTTTATCGTGGGCAGAATGTGCTCTTTTATTGGGCTTTTACCTTGAGTAGATCTTTTTGGACTTCTATCCTCATTTAGATTTTGATTTAGCAACATGTCATCCTCTAAGTTGCACCCTTTTCATTCATTTTATGACAAAGATTGTAAACAAACCCCTCCAGAGACCAGGTGTAGAGGAACAAAACTCGTGCTCAGAATCCCTGTCTCATTCATCTTCTGAGCTGAGACAATCACTTTGCCGAGAACCTTGGGCATCAGGGCTGCGATTTGCAGCCTGACACTTTCATTCGGCTCCAAGGTGATAACTGTAAAATGATAATGTGGCCATAAAGGCGATGCTCCAGAAGAAATATTGAAACAATAAACTTGCACTGAGCAGAACGATGTCATGTGAAATAAAACACAGCACACACACACACACACACACACACAGACATGAACTGCCACTGTTCAGCTGGCAAATGTGTTTGTTCTCGGGCAGTTAATTAGTGACCAAAAAAATCTATCTCTGATGGTTATTTTATGTTTTAAGAAGTAAATAACAATCTTTGGCTTCATAAAAAAGGCATCTGAAGGCTCCCCACTAAACTCAGGCACCATGTAGAAATGCTCTTCTTTTCATTACTATACTTGCATAGCAAAGCACAGTATTATTTTCCAAACTAGAAAAAGAAGCCAGTTTCATAAATGAATAAGAAACAGCCCCCCTGCGATGCCCCCATTCCATTTGTGTAGCCAGCACCTGAGCGTGTCTCTTTCATATCTGTTTCATGTGCTGTGATTTTTTAATATTTCATTTGCCCCCTCATTAGGAGGGTTGTCACGAGGGCCCTCCGCTTCCAGGGGGCAGACACCTCACGGCTGGGGCGCAGGACCGTGGGCAAACATGCCGCTCACTGCCAGCCACTAATTAACGGTGTGCTGCTGACCCCCCTCACTTTCCTCTCTCTCTCCCCTCTTCTCCTCTTCTTTCCTCTCTCCCTCCATTACCACATTCTGCCTCTCTCACCAATGCCCCCCCCCCCCCCAATGTAATTGGCCTTACGCCAGTCCTGACTGTCCTGGATACAAAGCCAGTGTGTGTTGAACACTGGAAGTGCGCTGAACCTGTGGAAGGGAGTTGAAAAGGTAACAGTTGTGGTAAAAAAATGAAGGTGTTCAGTTCAACTACTCTCTTTTGTCTCTTTTCAATCTATCTTTCTGTCTTTCTCTCCCAGAATCTCTCTTCTTTTTTTCTATCCCTTTCCTCTTCAAGTGTTTCCATCTCTCCCTTCATGCTCACTCTTTCACTCACTTTTTCCTCTGCTCTACCCCTCTAATTCTCACACTATCTGCACACACTTTAGTCTCCACCATAGTTCCCCTCTGTCTTTGCCTTCTATATCTCTGTCTCTCTGTCTGAGTCATGTGCTGCTGCAGACCTTGGTTGCGTCCCGTGGATGCGGGTAGCAGGCTGGGGGAGTGCTGAGCAGGCACACCCTCCTTCACGGTCTGTTCTCTGCCTGACTGATTACAGTCACAAGGGCCCTGCTTTGCCGTTACTGCTGGCCTCTGATCTACTGGGAAGCGGCCACTCTCTCTCCCTGCTCACAGACCTCAGTCCCTAGAGTCTTTCTAGCACTTCCACACTATCTATCTGTCTGTCTGTCTATTTTACCTTGAGTCCTTCTATCTATCTATCTATCTATCTATCTATCTATCTATATATCTATCTATCTGTTTGTCTGTCTGACTTTCTGTCTCTGTGATTCTATTCATTTTCTCTTTCCAGTCACACTTTCTATTCTCCTCTTCAGTCTCCTCTTCTTCTCCCTGTCGTACATTCTGTATGCATCTGAGACTGTTAAAGCCCAAAACATTTTAATAGACAGGAGCGAAAGGACTCGCTGTAAGCTGAGTGCTGTGAGCAGGCAGAGGAGTCACGACACAACCGCGCGCGGCACACCTGACATGAAACACTAATGAGCGCAGCTGGCAGGCCCGCTGTTTTCCCGCTGACGACCAGTTCCCAATCGTCAGAGGTGCGCTAAATTCACCCCGCCCCCCACTCTCTCTCTGCCTCTCGACTCTGATAGAACAGTTACTGTTGTTTACTCACAACTTCCCACTGCCATGGCCTCTAACTGTCGATCTCTTTATGGTGATTGGAACTGTATGACCATTAATTAGTTTCAACTTCATTACGTTTCCTTGGAAAACATGGGCACGCCACATCCAAATAACATGCTCTAACAGTAGTAATCTGGCAAGTAGGCAAGCTGTCTGAAATGTGAAAATGATATGAGAGCTCAGGAAAAGGAAAACAAGTTTTCTCTTTTTTTCCCCCAAAGTAGGCCTACTATGTTCGTTTTGATTTTACAATGCATTTGCACACAAGTGTGCATTTTGTGATCCAAATTCCTCTTGTGTAAGCTTTAGTTACAGACTGGAAGTAATCACAGCTGAGAAAATGAGCTGGCAACCAAACAGAACAAAACGCTGTTTAAGAAGGGCAAAAAATGAATGTCGAGGAATGGACAGATGCGAGCAGGCTTTTCAGGCACGTGTGTCCCACACACCGCCGTAATCGTCAGGACATCTGCTAAATAGATTCTCATAATACGCTTGACGTGATTGCTTTTTGATTCGGCAATACAAACCTGTGCTTTTCCCCGTGGCGCAAGTTTATGTATGTCGTAATATCGACGACTGTGAGTATAATTTAACATCGTATTAACCGAGATAGCACAGCCGCACAAAGTTGATGGCCATGCCCCAGTATGCCCAAGACAAGGGGCTGCAAGATAAAAATGGGTCACTGTTCAGAATGATGTTATTAATCGCGCTCTCCACAGGTGCTGCAAATAGCGAAGTCAGGACCACGGAGAGCGCCAATCAACAGTAGGCTGGCGGTTGATGAGCGAGGCGTTAACGCAAGCCCAGGGGCAATCTACTCTGTGATTCATTGAACTGTTTATTTGCCCTCTTTCCCCCACTGCGACCCGCTTTCAGAATTTAAGACTGACTGGCGCCGTCTCCTCCAACCGCTCGGCTCAGAGCCAAGATCTGGCCAGTAAGGAGAGGCTCCTCGCTAGTCGAGGGCTGTCCGCGGCCATGCATGCAGCGTCTGCCATCAATGGCTACATTTACTCAGAAGCTTGTGCTATTTCTGCATAAGAGGCTTACCTAATCCCAGTTGCAACATCCAGCCTTTCAGCAAAGTCCAAATCTGGATCGACTGTTGTGATATGAATCAGAAATCACGTGCGTAAGAGGGGAGGGGGGCTGAGTTGTCATGCAGCTGCTTCGCTTGGCTAAGTTTCCTCCGTTTGCAGAGCGGCTACTCTTCAACTAGAGAGTGTCGGGCACTATAGAGAGGCGAGGAGGTGCTGAACAAAAGAGGACGCACTTCGATTGAGTCGGCGCAAAGTTTGGCGAGTAGGCTGCCCGCGGTGGGGCATGTGCATCTAAGCGCCAGGCGGAATCGAAAGGGACTCTGCACCGCCACCGCCGAGCCTAGGCTACATGCAGCAACAGCAGCAGCGGCGGCGCTCGCAGGAACTCAATGGCGAAACTCAGGGTCTCTTATGAGTATTCGGAGGCGGAGGACAAGAGTATTCGACTCGGGCTTTTCCTCATCGTCTGCGGCATCCTATCGCTGTTCATCTTGTGCTTCTGCTGGCTCAGCCCCACCCTGCAGAGCTTGCAGAGCAAGCCAGCAAATTGCACCGTGATCTCCGTGCGGCGCCTGGACGAGTCTTTCGAGTGCGTTTTCACGTGTGGCACCGATTGCAAAGGCACGTCGCAGTACCCGTGTCTCCAGATCTTTGTGAATAACTCTGAGTCCAATTCCGTGGCTCTCTTGCACTACGACGAGCAACAGCTGGTGCTGAACCCAAAGGTCAGTTTTTAAACTGTGTACAACTTCAACCTGTTGAGGTCTAAGGTGTTTTTTCCCAGACAGCTGGGGTCATCTTGATTAGAAAGCCTGAGCTTACTTGGAGGGAGTGTAAGATTCTTTCTGAGTTTTACTTGCTTTAGCTGAGATGTAGTTGTTCAAAAATGCACATTTAGATATATTTAGGTACTAGGCTACTGAATACACTGTAAAAAAGGAAAAATAGTTGATGGCCAAGTCATAGGTCATAAGCTTGGAGCGCATAATCAAATTAGAAACATAAACTTGTTACTTAACCTATCTTCAAAATCACAGTTATATTCTTTCGGCTGTTTAGCCCATGCACTTTTACCTTATTAAGGTATTTAAAAAAAATCCAAAGTGATTTACAAAATATTAGACAAAAAAAGTGAAGAAGGTAATATTACTGAATTGACACTGCATATGTTTAGGATTAAGAGACCTTATCAGAACAAGGCAGTTTGAGAGCTAGGGATAGTTTTAAATGCAGTGTAGGTGTCCTGTCAGTCTCAGACTTGTCAACAGTTCAGAGTGATTCACATAATAGAGGGTGAATTGGCAATAATTTCACAAACTATAAGAAGAGATATTTACTGCAGTGCTTCTGTGACTTGCATCAAGTAGTTTCAGAGTGTGCACTTAGGCTGCGTCTTCAAAGAAGCGCTTCCAGAGTGAATTGAATATGAAAGGTTTGTGGTGTGGGACACTTCGATACCCAATTAAGTGAAAACTATTATTCCAAGAATGCACCTTTTCCCAGAGCATGAGGTCTGACAGGCATTTTCCTTAATAATAGTAATAATAATAGTAACCATTACTTTTTGATTCGGTATTTATAAGAACTGAGACTGTTTTGGGCTAGTGCTTGTACTGCACTGTTTGACCCTGGGTGAACTCAGAGCTCTCCTCCCTTGGGCTGGAAATTCAAGCCTTTGGAGTGTCTCCCTCTCAGAAGGCAAACCCTCTTTTACACACAAACTCTCTCTCACACACACACTCACACACACACACACACACACACACACACACACACACACACACACACACACACACACACACACACACACACACATACTACGACTTGCCACTGTTCTCTGAGGCACCATGGTAACCAAACCACAACTTTCCGTTAGCTCGAACAGGGATCTCTATTTTTGCTTCTATGGCAACATTGAGCAACAGTACCCTATTATGTTTTGTTCAGTTTTTAAAAAAAAATAGAATAAAATACAAAGAACAAAATGGTACCTTTCCTTGAAGGTAACAGGTTTGTTTAGCTAGTCCTCCGACTGCTGGCGTAGGGAGCAAGAGAGCCACTGACCTGATGTTCATTTCATTCATCGCATCGGGTCGTTCCTGCTCTCTCATGCAACCCTATGTGCTGTGAACAAGCTACACTTTAGAATATCAATGCTCTTTTAATGTTGTCTGCAGCCATTAGCAAGGTAATCAACTCTTTCATCTCCTATATATGATTAATTTTTGTCAATCCTACATCCATTTATCATACTATGTAGATCATAACCATAAGTACAATTTATTTGTTGCTGCAGAAATGGAACTGCATTTTTAGATTTTATTTTTATTTATTTATTTTTTACAAATTTGCACAACCTCTATTTTCATTTATATTGACACTAGCATTTAACTGAATAAACCTTGTGAGGGTTTCAGTTATCGATTTTAGAAATGTTGTCCAGAACTCCAGGAGCTGATGCTTTCACCACAGGAGTACAAATATATGCAAGGAGGAACACTCATGAAACTAGGCCAAGTAGTAGCCCAGCATGACACATCAAATTACAATCTAAAAGCCCTGATTACACCATGATAAAGTATTGACATCCCACTTCAAGTAATTATCCAGCCAGCCCTTGATCATAAATATCAGTCATTGATTTAGAAGCCAGAGGAGGATGATTGAGTCGTTAGACTCTCAGTGCAGGAGGGGATTGATGCGCTTGAGTGAGTCATGGTTTGAGGCTTGTGAGCTCTTTGGGGTGGTTATTTTATTTATTTTTTTTATTGTGCGATAGAGTTCCCTGGAACATGGCACAATTTACAAAACTTTAGTGTGTTAAAACTGTAGAGTAAAAGTCAATTTGATTAACCTGTAAATGGACAGATCTATAGTGGAGCTCCCATGCAGAGGAAGCAGTCTTTAGTGGATGTGTCTGTAGAGGAGAACGCCAAGTACCTTCGGGTTTCGCAATTACTGCAACTGCACTGAGTGTTCCTCTAACTTCCTCCAGGCTTTTAGGATAAGGTGACACCAAGGTCACTGATTCAGAATTATGGCAGCACATATCCTGTGGAAAAAAAATGATAAAAATAGACCTTACATTTCAAAATTATTTGGATCAATAAAAAAGTCTGGTAAATGAAGACTGTATGAATGAAATGAACACAATGTGCACTCAGCTCAGACTGCTGGGATTATAACCAGGAAACTCTCTGTGGTGATGAGTTCGTTCAGTCATATCTCTGGTGGGTCAGTCAGCATACCCCAGACCACACTAGTATGGCTGCCGTCCAAGAGGTTTGCCACATTTTGACCCATTTTCCTGAAAAGTTGCTGTTGAAAATGTGGATTGTTGGAAATGGACATTTGTGCTCATGTTACACGGGCCTCCACACGAGAAAAGTTATTCTTGTGTTCCCACTGAGTTTAGAGCAGTTGATTTATCGTGACTATGAAGCTTCACGCTGCCAGTTTTAAGTTTGATGAGCTATGTGCTGATTCAATCACTCTCTATATTATTTGGATGGCACTCATTAGCAATGCTCCCTAACCCAAAGGAAATCCATCAAAGTGTCTGTCTGCACACCCTAATCAACACAGTCAATAATTAGTCAGACAGGACCAGAACTTTCCATATGTGGCAGACAGTGCCAGAAGCAAGCTCTGCCACAAACGCAACACACACGTCTGATACTGACACATCTCCCCACTAATATGAGGCTCAAATACGGCCTTCGCTCAGAGTACACATCCAAACTCTGCTCTCTAACTCACAGCCTGTACGCTGGAGTTCTACACCCTTCTAAAGGTGCAGCCGTCGATGAGAGTACACATCCACTCTCCTCTCAGTCTAACTCACAGCCTGCATACTGTGGTTACACGACCTTCTAAGGGTGCAGTCTGTGAAAGACGGCTCAAAAGTGGCTATGCATTTCAGAGAAGCTTGGGAATGGAGTAATGAGTAGAGGAGGAGGTGGAGGAGGAGTGGTTTGGTCAGTCAGTGAGGAAGGTGAGGTGGTGTTTTTGAATGAGATTAGGGAGACAGGAGGAGGGGGGGTAGGTTCTGAACCGGAGGCAGGAGTGCAGGCAGGCTGGTGCGGTGTGCTGCGGTGCAGTGCGGTGAGGTGAGGTGGCATCCACCCAGCTGATAATGAGCTGCTCCTCACAGCCCCGCAGGATCAGCACCTGATTACGCCACCTGTGGAGGGAGACTTGACATGTCTGATTCTCTCTCTCTCTCTCTCTCTCTCTCTCTCTCTCTTTTTCTCTCTGTCACACACACACAAACTCTCTCTTTTTTTTCTTTCTCCCTGTCTCTCTTATACACACACACATACACACATACTTGCTAGTAAAGCTTGCTCACACACACACACACACACACACACATTCTCTCTTCCTCTCTTTCTGTCATTAAATCCCTCCTTAGAGGTGTGTCAAATGGCAGTGTTCATTATAAATTATTGTCAAAACAAGCGTTCATCTTAAACACGCGCATGCTTATGTTCAGTATACCCTTATTATATTAATAGAAGTCCAGGTGTTTATGTTAACTCCAGGTAGCCTGGCAGCTGTTTGTCAAAAGTGGGGCCTACATCTCTCAGAGCAGGACTTAAAATCATTCCTCTAGTGACCACACACTCATAAATACACATCTGTGCCTGTCCACCACTCACCACTCCCCCCCTGAACACACACGCACACACATTTGTGCGCTTTGCTCGTTGCTATGGTAATGAGGGCAAGCGTAACCGGCCTGCATTAATTGACTGGCGTTTGGCTCAGACAGGTCTGTGCTATTTATAACACCAGGAAGAGTGGGGTGGGGTGGGGGGCAAGGGAGGGGTGCAACATGAGTGAGTGAGTGAGTGAGAGTGAGATTGACTGGGCAAGTGAGTGATTCGGCGATTGAGTGAGTGAGAGAGTGAATGAACAAGTGAGCAAGTAATTGAGTGAATGAGTGAGTGAGCAAGGGAACAGGTGAGCAAGTGACAGGGTGAGGAAGTGAACAAAGGTGGATGAGTAAGTGAGTAAGATCAGGGATGTAATGGAGGCTAAACGCACGGAAACACGGTTTACGCACCCCCTGAAATTCGGAAATAGCGTTTACGCACCTCTAAATTGTGTTTATCCACCTTTAAATAGCATACCACCCTTAAACAATTCTAAATTAAGTATGTTTTACAATTGTCTATAGTTTCATATTGTTAGTTTCATATTGTTGAATCTGGCCTGTGCAACACAGTTTAACCATATTGCGCTGCATTATGGTGTCAGTTACCAATCGTCTTGCAGCAGCATCAAAGATTAGTCACACGAGTTTGGATAATGAATGGATTGTTAAAATGGATATACAACGATTTCTGAAGCTTCAAGACAGCATCCCTCCTACTGACTCTGCCAGAAAATGGCCTTGACAAGCCCAAAGTGAGTGAGCCCCAGAAACAATACAAAACTTTTTTTGAGGTTAAAGGTGCTGTAAGCGATGTTGGGTAACGTCATCTCTGTTGACGTTTAAACAAAACAGAGAACTAGCTCGCTACTCCCTCTCCCTCCTTCCTCCTCTATTGAAACTCTCCTAAACGCGCATCTCGTCAGTGATTGGATGGAACAGTTTGTTATGTTTATATGGTACAGGTTGGACCGGGTTGTTTTGCTGTCCACAGTTTTTTTTTACAGTGTATTGAGGGCAGGCAACTAGCAGATGGTGAGGTGATGTTTTCTGAATGTGACAAAAAATGTTTTAGCTCAGAAACCGCGTAACATCACTTAGAGCACCTTTAATTTGGGGCGTGGTAGATTCATGCCACTGAGTCAACAAGGCACGGCGTTGATATTATTAGGTACCTTTAATTTGGGGCGTGGTAGATTCATGCCACTGAGTCAACAAGGCACGGCGTTAATATTATTAGGTTACTTCAGACACGTGTTCAGTATTAGGTCAATAAACTTAAAGGTGTATGCATGGGCGTAGGTTTAGGGTGGGACGCTAGGGACTAGTCCTAATCAATATTTTGAGATGACAAAAATGTCCCCACCAATATTTTAGCGAACTCCTTTGTGCTATTCTGACGGCCGACAGTAAAAGAAACACATTTGATTGGCTGAAACCGAAGGGGGGTTATCTGACACGCACAACAGCGTCAAAGCATAGCATAGGCCGGGGTCATCCCTATGTTCCACAGGTCCTATGTTCCCCGGGTCCTATGTTCCCTGCACGGGGTTAGGGTTAGGGTTATGGTTAGGGTTTTAAAAAAGGGTCCTATGTTCCCCGGTTTTATACAAAGCGGGGAACATAGGACCCGGGGAACATAGGACCCGGGGAACATAGGTACGCTCCCGCATAGGCCTACTTCACTTTGTGGTGACACTGGCAGAAAACTGAGCGAGTGTGTCGGTATAAGTTATCAGGGATGTCTACCAATACATAACCCTAAAAGGCCAGTGTGAAAGATTTGTAATATTCCCTTTGCCCTTCAGCATGCACATTTTGCCCCTTTTGGTGCTTTGTAGATCAGCTATGCCACCAAAGAAGAAAAGGAACATTCAAAGCTTTTTCATTATGCAGAGTCTAATAGGCAAAGTAACTAGCCATACAAACTGGCAACTGGTGACCAGGCTTTCAAATGCGGATTTTACTGTGGAAAATAGCATTAACTGTTAGGATATTACCTAGGATATTGTCACAGCTAAACCTAGCTTTTGTAATCTTTCAGCCAAGGTTAGGAGTCATGTTGAATAGGGGTGTGCCGCACAGACAGTCGCATAAAGCACAGAATAGAAGTCACCATGTCATTGACTGTTAATTGGGCTACCAATCTTGCACTCGCAATAAACAATGGATCCGAGACATTTTCCTGTTTCTGTATTCTGTTTAGGCTAATCTATTTGTGAATGTAGCCTGCACAATGCAAAGAAATAAAACATAAACTATGGTACATTTCCATACTCATAGAAATGAACATCGCGAGACACTTATCTCATCTATGATCTCATCCCAGAAAGATTTTCTTTTACTTTGACTTGTTTATTTGAGCATTAATTTTATCTAGGGCTGTCAAAATAACTGATTTATTTCGATTAATTAATTTGAGAAAAAATAACTGATTAAAAACCCCGAGCCGTTTTAGTCAGTAAAAATTAGACTGTAAAATGAATGGATAGAAGAAAACGTGCTGCCTGGATCATTGATTGGAACATTTACTTTTGAAAAATGGCCTGATGGTGTTGATAAAAAATAAAGTGTTGAAAAGAAAGTCCTCTGCAATGTCTGCAGCAAGGAATTTGCATATCACCGGAGTTCATCAACTCTATAGTCGCACATCAATGCAAAGAAATAAGTGTTGACATATTAGCATATTAGCATATTAGGTCATATCATAGATTATTATACCAATTATTTGAACAGTGAAAAAAATAGAAAAAAGAGTTTTTGAACTTTAATGTCACTAATGCGGATTATTCAATGATTCATTTGAATTTAAATATTTAAAATACTTTCACAGCAAAAATTATATATGCGATTAATTTAGATTAATTAATCACAGAGTATGTAATTAATTAGATAAATTTTTTTAATCGGTTGACAGCCCTAATAATTTTATCTAATGACATAGCAAACATGATGAATTGAATCTACATATCCTTGCACTATGTGAAACTATTTTCCACTAGCCTAAAACCGTGAGACTGAGTTGCGTTACGTTCCTCTTAAAGTGACAGGCACTCAATTAGACTTACAGACCACAAATGTGATGATATTAAAGAAGAGTTATCATTTAAATATCAATATGATGTATTCAAATTACTAAATATGTTTAGCTAGTAATAACAATAAAAAGTTCATATGAATTCCAAAATATGAAAACCTATGACAACCATCACTTTCTGTGTGTTTGTGGAGGGTCAATCAAATTCTATGATTGCCACTGATGTAAATGATCACACAATATTCAATATTACTGATGGCGTCAAGGTGGTGGGGGCCCCCAAACCAAATATTTTTTTTAAAAATCGCAAAAGGACGACAAAAGTATCGAAAAGACGGCCAAAAGTATCGAAATCGAGATTTTTCACTTGCTATTGGTATTGAAACAATAATGTTGATATTGTGACAACAGGAGTTGGGGATGTGTCCCCACCAAAGCTGAGACCGAACCTACGCCCTTGGGTGTATGTAGGCTATAGCATTCAGACTGGACTCTGACATACTTACTGCATGCTAAATAAATTGCTATATTAATTTATTATAGGTAGTATGTCTAAGATTTCATATTTCTTACTTTTTATGGTGATTAGGCCATTCTGACATACTGACTACATTCTGACGTTTTTGTTGTCTCTTTATTGTGATTTAATAAACTTTATAAACTTCAAGCATATTTATTCCTTCTGGAGTTAGCAATGAACTTAGATTACAGTAATGTAGGAATTGAATAGTGATTGTGTGGCCTATGAGGGACACCCAGTGATACCCTTATGGTACCCAAATGGTAGCCAATAGCGATGTGGTCAGGATACACACCGGTATACCGTAATGCGCCTTACTGGTGACTGCGTTGTGTTCCGCCTGATCACAGAATTTATAGTTTATAGAGTGAGTGAGTGAGTGAGTGAGTAAGTGAGTGAATGAGTGAGTGAGATGGTGGGTGGGCAATGCCTGTGGAGAGGGTCTACTCCTCTGGCAAAGCCCCTCTAATAGCCTGACATGAGGAGTAGATGGATGAGCCACATTCACTTTCCCTGCCCAGCCCCCCTCCCCCTCCATGTTTTGTCTTCTGTCTCTTTGCCTCGCTCTCTCTCTCTCTCTCTCTCTCTCTCTGCCTCTCTCTCTCTCTATCTCTTCAGTCTCTGTCTGTCTCTGTCGGTTTATCTCTATGTCATCTGTCTATCTCTCTCTCTCTCTTACACACACTCTCTCTCTCTCTAGTATGACCATCTCTGTTGCTATCATTCTTTCTTTACCTGTCCGTCTTTCTCCAACTCCCTATCTCTCTCTCTCTCTCTCTCTCTCTCTCTCTCTCTTGCATTCTTTCTTTCTCTTGCACTTCCTCTCTCCCTGTCTCTTTCTCTCTCCCCCCATCTCATCTGTCTTATATTCCCTCTTGGGCTTGCCAGAGCACCACGCCTCCCCATAAACGCCTTTAAAGAGAGGTGTTGATTCTCCGCACCACGGCCTGGCGTCTGACCTACAGATTACAAGACCCACGCTCAATCACTTACACGAGGGGGTCAGACACTCCTGGCCAGCTCTAATTGACCCAGGATAATAAGGTGCCGCAGCTATTGGATCCTGCTGCAGTTCACTTTGAGTCATAATGGAGGACGTGTTGCAGTCGCAGCGAGCGAGGGAGGTGGTGATGGTGCACAGGGTTGGTGGTGGTTTGTCAAGTGAGCGACTGGGGGCCCCTGTATCTACAGACTCTCATAATAGGGCCTGTCTGCTCTGTCAGCCGCTGAGAAGGCTCAATCGGAGCCCGTAATTGGACGGATGTTCCTGTCCACTTGCATTTTTGTCTCATCGCACCCCGACTGTAGCCAAAGGCGAGGTGGCCGTGACTGGACTAGATGATTGCCAGTCAGAATGGGAGGGAGGGAAAAGTGGTGTGTGTCTGTGTGTGTGTGTGTGTGTCTGTGTGTGTGTGTGTGTGTGTGTGTGTGTGTGTGTGTGTGTGTGTGTGTGTGTGTGTGGTGGGGGAGGCTCCATTCTCAGTGAAATGGCAAAGTGCTTCTTCTGCGGGGCTGCAAATGTGGCGAACACACATTGTACCAGGGCCCCTGGAAGAAGGCAATCAAATGGTCATTTCCTTTCCCCAGCTGTCCACACCACATTAAATCCACCCTGGAGCAGAAATGAATGCTGGATCATAGTATAGCCACTGTACCTACAGGCCTTAATACCTTTTACTGTGTATATATGGTCTCTGGCCACAGACAATTCAGAGGGGATTCAGCCTTGAACCACGGGGCTGAGAATTTTTGTTTTGTTATGACACTCTCAAGAAGTGATTGAATGCTGTGGAACGGTTTTAGCCCTCTCTGATTTGAAATGTATGTCACGAACCCTCTTAATGTGCCAGGGCTTGTTAAAAGCTCATTTGTGAGGCCTGGAGAATGGATTTAAACAAATATTTCAGGGTTCATTTGAAAGTCCATTCAAAGCCGTCTCACAAAAAAACTGTAATTGCAAGACTATTATTATTCATGCCCAGAAGAGTTTATTATAAAGCATAAATGTGTCCCATTTTATTTATTTTATTTTAGTATTATTTGGAAGTGTAGCACCAGAGAGAGCTTTTGTAATGGATTCTCTATCAGCAGACTGTGTTGAAAGGTCCATTCTGAAGCGGTCTGTTTGGACTGAAAGGTTCTGACCCGTTGGGATGGGGCTCGATGCAGCGACAGGGTGTGAACACACTTTGCATATCTGTACCAAGGTCTGGTAGGGAAAGCAAACACAGACATGAACCAGGTAGAGAAACAATAGTGGCGTTTGTTTGTCTGTTTGTTTGTTTTTTAGGAAAAGTGGACAAATCGGTCACCCCTGCGACTTCTATTTATTTATCTATAAGAGGTAAAAAAAGTGATGTGGGCAGTTGTCGCACTGGCTGCCCCTTGGTCTTACAAGGTCATCTGGGGATTATTTGAACAACTTTATTAGAAACAGCCAAATCTGAGGCTCCTGTTCAAGAGATTATACATGGCTCTCCCCCCACACACATACAACAACAACATCAATAAAAATCATTCCTCAAATCTAGACATCAGGTCTAGCAGACTCAGACGCAGACTCTCCCAGTATCCCCAAATCTCTTCTGTTATGAGAGAGCAAGGCTGTGCCCTGTCGTGTTGTTCTGGGGCTTTTAGGGCTGTCAAAATAACTGATTAATTTCGATTCATTAATTTGAGAAAAAATAACTGATTAAAAAAAATAACGCAGATTAATCGATTCCGTATGACCTTTGACCCCAAGCTGTTGTAGTCTAACCATTAGACTGTAAAAAGAAGGAGAGAGAAGAAAATGTGTTGCCTAGATCATTGATTGGAACATTTACTTTTAAAAAACGGCCTGATGGTGTTGATTAAAATAAAGTCCTCTGCAATGTCTGCAGCAAGGAATTTGCATATCACCGGAGTTCATCAACTCTAAAGTCGCACATCAATGCAAAGAAATAGTGTTGACATTGAGGGGAGTGTTAATTTATTTTCATTGTGTCCCCTAGGTTATATCTGTGGCCTGAAATACCTTGTATATGAAAAACTTCTTTCCGAAGCTCTTTTGAATTTATTTCCTCAGCATATTAGGTCATATCATAGATTATTATGGCCATTATTAAAATAATAATAAAAGAGTTTTTGAACTTTAATGTCACTAATGCTGATTATTCAATGATTAATTTGAATTAAAATATTTAAAATACTTTCACAGCAAATATTATATATGCGATTAATTTAGATTAATTAATCACAGAGTATGTCATTAATTAGATACATTTTTTAATCGATTGACAGCCCTAGTTTATTTTGTTCCAGTGAAATGGAGAATGTATAACAGTGAAAGAAAGAAATCTCCACTGAATGCGCTTGGTGGATATTAAAAGCTATATCTCTCTCTAGCTCATTCGGCGCTTTGAATGAGAGGTCTTGTCTGGGTTGCATTACATTAATAAAACAAAATCACCAGCAGACGAGTGCCGGTGCTCTCCAAGCAACTGTCACCATGGCACCCAGACAGAGGTCATAGATGGGTATACTACTGTTCCAGTATCATTATGAACACATTAACCCCACTACACACTCTACACGCTCATCTAGTCCCACAATGCACAGGCTAATCTCTAATTGAGGCCTTGAGTGTTAGTGTGTATGTGTGTGTGTGTGTGTGACGGTGAGTGTGTGTGTGTGTTTCTGTTTCTGATGAGCTTAATACAGGTGTTTTCAATGAGATGATCCAGTTGAGAATAGCTGTAGCCAGAGTCTGTTCTTCAGGGTCTCTGTACAATTGACAGCAGCAAGTCTCAGAGGCAGGGCTGAGGCCTTGGTCAGTAGACTATATCAGCGCGTGCCCTGGGGTCGCCTGTGGTCACTAGGTCCTGGTCTCCAAATGCTCACTGCTGGTTTTTAAATTACCTATGAGATCTCATGTGGCCTCTTTCCACTGACAAGCCCAAACAGGCCTAAAGTGAAGCAGCAACTGCTAATAGGTGTTGAGATAGCTTTCAAATGTTATTCTTCAGATGGCTCTCTCGTCCCTGCTTATCTGGGGGAGTGTCAGACAGCTCACGGGAAGTCGCCAGAACAAACAGAAGCCCTCAGAGGCCCCTGTGTCTTGTGTGTTCTGCTTACCCACTCAATAACACACAAACACAGTGGCCCCTGTGTCTTGTGTGTTCTGCTTACCCACTCAATAACACACAAACACAGTGGCCCCTGTGTCTTGTGTGTTCTGCTTACCCACTCAATAACACACAAACACAGTGGCCCCTGTGTCTTGTGTGTTCTGCTTACCCACTCAATAACACACAAACACAGTGGCCCCTGTGTCTTGTGTGTTCTGCTTACCCACTCAATAACACACAAACACAGTGGCCCCTGTGTGTGTGGTGCAGTGGGTTTGAGGGCTGTGAGCAGGTATGGCTGTAAAGGGCTGTTCCCTGCAGCTTCTTTGGTAGCCTGGGGGTGAGCTCTGTGTGTGTGTGAGTCTGTGTCAGTGTGTGTGTGTGTGTGTGTGTGTGTGTGTGTGTATGTATGTGGGGGGGGGGGGGGGGGGGATTTGCTGGAAACGTCGGTGCAGATTGTTTTTTTGATTGGTGCCCTGGGCGAGTCATTTGTACTTGCTGTATCTGTCTCATCAGAGACTTCGCACTTCAGTGTTTCTCTCTGTCTCACTGCCGCCTCTCCCATCAACAGCCTGGCAGGCACCCTTTCAGACACGCACACACACACACACACACACACACACACACACTCACACACACACACACACACACACATGCAACATAATTGGGAATAGCAATAAATGCTCAGCACGCACACACACACACGCACACACACACACACACACACACACACACACACACACACACACACACACACACACACACATGAAAGAAGATAAGCAATACATGTGTATAAATATATAGCACATTGTTCAAAAGTGTCCTGACCTCATATTTCACTCAGGGCCAAGTGCTTACTTCCATCTTCCAGCAGGTCAGAGGCCAGGAGAGAAAAGCAGGTGGGAGAAAGAGACAGCGAAGGAAATCTACCATTAAAGTGATGAACTGAGAGACATGGAGAGAGAGAGGAAGAGAGGGATGTCTAAAGATTAGAAACAAAAGTGGCTCAATGGCTCCTTCAGCATCATCGAACCCAAAGACATCCTGTCCAGACAGCCAGGAGAGAGAGAGAGAGAGAGAGAAAGAAAGAAATAGAATGAGAGAGAGAAAGAAACAAAGAGAAAGAGAGAGAGGGAGTCAGTTATCTGCACTCCCAGGGAAAATGCCTTTCATTTACTCGCTTAGTCAGAGTCCATTGACTTTGAATGCTGTGTACTTTGCACAGCCACGACCACAGCCCATCTCTTCCATACAAATGATCCCACTCAGAAATGAGGGCTGTCACTAAACAAATGGGAGGCTGCTAAAGCGAAGTGGAAGAGAGAGAGAGAGAGTTCTAGAATGAAAGAGGGTTATGAGGGGAGAGGAGAACTCACTACCCCAAAACCTTGTTAAAACATTCCAAACAACCACAACCAGTTTGAGCTGATAAAGCCTATGCCATGCTGGTGATATAATTGGCAAAAGTCAGACTGTATGCCTTGGAACACAGAACTGTATAGAGCAGATCCTGGATGGCTAGTGGTTCTAATTTCTACCATACAGTATGGCTACCATCAAAATGAATTTGAAAATGATACCAAAACTAGTTGCCCACAGAAACTTACCTCAAAAAGTGTCAAATTGTTGTGTATTGTGTCTTTGACTGGTAATTTGATTGTGATTATTGAACAGCCCCAGGCAGGGGGCTGGCATTTGTTGGCAGTCAAAGTGAGTGATTAGTAGAGTTGAGTTCATGTTTTGAACGGCACCCTCGTGCATTTGTCCATCTGCAGTGGACGTCTGGGCTAAGCCCACATGCAAGGCACCATTATACCACATGTAGCTGAGTTTGCAACTTATCTCCCATTTTGTGGAATTAGATTGTTTTTATTTGATTATTTCTGGCGTACCAGCCGTTGCCATGAGAACGCTTTGTGTCGTTGCCGTGCCCACGTGGGCGGGCGCTGATCTGAGATTATGGGGTTTTGATCCGACCCTGTTCGCACCGCCGCTGCCACATGGCCTGGCACTCACTTTGACACCCACAACCTCCACCCTAAGCTTTCACTAAACTTCTGGCCCTGCCCACCCACCATTACGTCATCTGCCACCAAAAAAGATGATGCTCATGGGAAGATGCCTGTGTTTGTAAACAAGGTCAGCGGCTCTTGCTTGGGAAGTTTAGCCAGGCTAAATCATCAGTAACCTGATAAAAGCGTCTGCTAAATATCAGTCAGTCAATGATTCATTCATAATTAAATAGTTCATAATGTTGTAATAACGCATTGAGTCGATTACATCCAGATTCTGATATATTTAACAGCCATGTGAATTTATAGTGGTGATTTTTTTATCCATTAGCTGGTCAGTAGCATTGTAAACAAAACTGGGCCTTTTCCCCTTTAATGAAGAGAATTTTAAATGAACGCTCTGGGGCTTTAAAGGAGAAATGAAGTTGGTTTGTATTGGCCCACAGACCCACTGGCACTCTCTGCTCTCTGCATTAATTTAACAACTCCATTACCCCACCAACATGAAACCTTACCCTGCCTTGTGGAGAGAGAGAGAGAGAGAAAGGGAGAGAGAGAGAGAGAGAGAGAGAGAATGTTGTCCAGTGACAGGTACATGATTAACCCTCTGGCTCTGTGAGGGGTTTATACAGCAAAATCTAATTAGCGATCATAATTTTGACAAAGTGCTTCTCGTACCCATGGTCTTGGCTGAAACCTTGTAGCAAGGTCTTTAATTGCCCTTTGTGGAAGCACACAGAGCTCTGGAGCAACACGCTGTACAGTTGCCTTATATTACCTCCACCACAGACCAAATCATACCATTCAAAGGGTATGTGCTTTCCAGAAAAAGTGTCTGGAGAAAATAAAAGGTTGCACAGCCCAGTGTTTCCAGTGCCCAGTAAAAATAAGATGTGAGAATAACAGCAACATATACAGCTGACCTACTTTTATTTAGTACTTGGCACTTAATAATTAATTTGCCAAATGTGCTTCAGATAAGTACAAGCTGTTGCAAGATGTATTGAGAGGCATAGTGGGTAATGTGAAGTAAATTAAAAAAAAAAAACGTAATTATTCTGTGTGATTAAATTCGAAGAATACCTGGGAGCACTGGAGGGTTGGCTAGAGAGCTAGTCAACCTCATGCTAAAGGAGTCTGAGTCCTAGTGATGCTGAATAGTGGGCCTTTGAGGAGGACCTTTCGTGATATGAATAGCAGACAATGCAACTTCTAGATTTTAGTTGAGAATTAATTCTGGAATGAAAAAACGTACTTCCTCAAACGGTCAGTGAAGTTAAGGCCTGGACCTGTTGCACTGAAGTGAATTTGTGGACACCTATTTGTATGTCTATCATTACAAATATCTATCTTTCTTTGTGCGTGCCTGTACACACAAACACACACACACACACACACACACACACACACACACACACACACACAAACATTAGCAAACCTTGATGCTTTTCGCCTACCAGCCCTTGTTTTGTCATTAATTAAAAAAAAAAAATTGAGTTATATTTGATCATTCAAGTGAGCAGGCAGAATTTGTCCTGGGGGTTAACGTGGCCTTCGCCTCTCTGTCGCCTGTCCGATTCGGCTGGTAAACGGCCATGCTGGTCCTCTCCGCTGGAGTGAGCTAAGCTAATTAGCGCTAATGAGGGGCAAACGGGCGCCGGGGTCTCCAGCGGAGCTGCCCTCTCAGTGCACCACGGGGCCCCCTGCACACAGTCCTGACCACAGGCCCCTAGCCATCACCACCCCCCCCCCACTCTCATCCACCACCCACCTCCATGTTTCATCACTCTTGCCCACTGGTGGTTAAAATGGCTCAATCAACAGAAGGTCACTGTGTGTCAGTGTCCATGGGGCCAAGTGCTACAGGGAGAGATGGATCACTTATTTATTCTCAATGAGACAAAATCTGAAAAATATGAGTGTATATGTATATTTATGTATTTTACATAAATGGCCTTATTGGCCTCTGTACAGGAGAGAAAATATTTGAATTTTGTAGTGACCAGTAGTTTAATGTGTGATTTGGGCATTTTTACATGCATTAATTCAGTTAAATCTCTACACAGAGGATTTTGCATGCACTTCTTTGAGAGCCTTTGTTTTGAGGGACAGAATTTTGATGATTACTTTATTTTAATTCATACATTTTACACTTTGCACATTTAGTATTTAATCTTGACATCAATGACAAGTACAGTACAGTATGTGTATGTGTGATATAGTCTGACATCAAGATAGATATACCAGGCTCTGTTACAGGCAGACAGTATGTTTAAACCCTACTGCTACAGCGGACTGTAAGTGAACAGAGAGAGCTAGAGATTGGGAGCTGTTGCTATGAAGCAGCGTGAGAGAAAATCAAAAAAGCGTGAGAGCGCGTGCGAGAGATAGATGCCATTATACTGGAGGGAACCCAAGCGATGATGACAGCGATGTCATCATTGCCACGGCAACAGGATTAGGTTGCAGATGCTCCACTCTATGCCCGTCTCTGTCTTTCTCTCTCTCTCTCTGACAGGCAGGAGGGGTTGATTCTTCTCACATAAATTACTGCCACTTTTCCCTAGAGGTGTGCTTTTCACATGTATATATTTGTGAGTGTGTGTGTGTGTGTGTGTGTGTGTGTGTTTGAGAGAGAGAGAGAGTGTGTGTGTTTGTGTGTGCATCTCTATTTACCCAAACAAACAAGTGAAGAGCAATTTTGAGTTCACCAAGGGCACTGTGTACAGTACATTGATTCAGTAGATCACCTCACGATGTGGCCAAACATCAAGATATTTTTGGTCAAACACCAGACGCTATCAGATATTGCTCAGACAGTTTTGTTTTCCCACGGGGAGCCCTTTCATAGCAGCCTTGAGTGGACATCACGGCATACATCATGGTCAGAATAACCCCTGTTGAGGTTGACTGGGCACTGGCAGAGTAAGCAAACACAAGCAGCTCGACACAGGGACAAGGTCCAGATTCCCTGATGCAGGACAACCCTCACAGGTCTCCATTAGATTTAGAACACCATGTGCTGAGCCAGCTCTTCTCCTCATGCTCTCTCTCTCTCTCTCTCTCTCTCTCTCTCTCTCTCTCTCTCTCTCTCTCTCTCTTTCCTCTCTCTCTTTATCTCTCTCTTCTTTTTTTTCTTTAGTAGGGCACTTAGCACACTTGCTAATACAGTGCCAGTGAAAGACAGGTCATTGGAGTGTATAGCCTCTGTTTGCTGTCATAACTAAAGTTCTCTTCCCTCATTGTCTGAGCCCACACTGAGTTCTATCCATCTTACACTGTAAGGAAACATCGATATGTTTATAATTTCAGGTCAAATTAAGGCTTTTTTCAAGTGTCGATGATGCAATGTGAAAGCAAGCAGAGATAAAAAGCATTCTTTTCCCCGTAATAAACCCCCATCTTTTTCTTGAGTTTGCCTCATCTCCCACTGGTCTGTGTCAGGAGGAATGTGTGTTTGCAGTGCCCCACCATCCATCATGGTGTCCTGGGTACTGCACAGACGTGCAGACGCTCCCTCTTATGATCTCCCCTTCTGCCGAATTCAGCCACATTTGCAATTGTAACTCCCAAGGAGCAGAGCCGCTCCAGCGGCGTCTGCATCCTTAAGCCACCTGTGTTAGAATTCGGCTCAAACCAAAATCCAGCAGAAAAGCCGGCTTTCCAGGAAAAGGCATCCGACGACAGCCCCCCGACTCGTCTGTCGCCCTCCTCGTTAAGCACTTCAAAGAGCCTGGGATGAGGGGGTTGCCGTCGTGACACTGATGTGACCTGCTCCAGGCCTGCTCAAAGTTTAACAAAAAATAGCTATCAATTTGGCCTCGGCTGGTATGCCTGATGGGAGTGTGACGTCTCTGGTGTGTTGTATTGACAGACTCCACAGGCGGAGTAATGGAAAGGCCTTTGGGGGGGAGACGGGGGGGGGGGGGGGTCATTTTCCCTGCCTACCTATGCCTATACTTCCTCTTCCACTTTGATGATGATGTCAACGAACAGCCTTACTGGTAGTCTTTACTGACCATGTGCATGACCTTGGAAGCAAATCTGTGTGAAAATCTGCCTGATTACTGCGTTTGGTTTGTACTGCCCTGTGATATTTTATCATAGGCAAGGCATGTTTGTTTATATAGCGCATTTGATACACATTGATTCAATGTGCATGCACGTGCATGTGCCTGTGCATGTGTGTGAGTGCCCTGTACGTGTACGTGTTGTGTACGTGTACATGTGAGTGTGAGTGTGTGTGTGTGTGCGTGTGTGTGTGTGTGTGTGTGTGTGTGTGTGTGTGTGTGTGTGTGTGTGTGTGTGTGTGTGTGTGTGTGTGTGTGTGTGTGTGTTTGTTGTTTACTATATATGTGTGTGTAGTCAGTCAGATGTTAATAGGACTGCTAGGACCTGAGCTGGCCTGGGCCCCAAAACGTGCCATGATTATCAACATGGAGGTCATGAAGGGGGAAAACAGAGAAAAATCTCAGAACCTGTAGAATTCTTAACTCACCACCTGGCCAATGAGAATGGCACATCCTCATCGGCCTATCCGCCCTATGACAACTGAACCGGCCAATGGAAGCAGACGGGAGGCACTTAGTGTTACACTGCCAGGGTCATCTCTTAATCTCACCCACTACAAGTATCCGTGTGTGTAGGCACAGCGTCGGATCTGTCCCAGGGATAAGAGAGGGCCTACAGACAGGTGGTGAGCTGCGGACTCCTGTCCAGATTGGTTGGTGTTAGCAGACAGATGAGGTCATGCTAAGACATGGACATTACACAGATGCTGTAATCCTCCTGGTGAGTGTGTTGTGTGTGTGTGGTGGGCATGTGTGTGTGTGTGTGTGTGTGTGTGTGTGTGTGTGTGTGTGTGTGTGTGTGTGTGTGTTATGTGTGTGTGTGTGTGTGTGTGTGTTGTGTGTGTATGTGTGTGTATGTGGCCTTTAACCCCATTTCCCTCTATGCTTCCCCCCCCTTCAGTTCAAGCAGGCAATATAGCACACATTAGAATTTATACTCACATTCTTACTTTCACTTTTTTCTGTCGTCTCTCTCTATTTCACACACACACACACACACACACACACCTACACACACACACACACACACACACACACACACACATTACACATGCTTAATCTCTTTTTCCAATGCAGTCATGTAATTTTGCAGATCATGCTGGGGATTTTTCAAGTCGTGTGGTGCCATGGTATAAATAATATTCTCATCATGTAGGTCTTAACATGGTCTAAAGCTATTTAAATCATCCTATCTCTAAAGTTATCCACTTATTACGAATGACGTCTTACAAGTTTATCTGTCATCTTTAGTCCTATCAGCCTGTCAAAACGTTACACCTTTTTTTTACAGCTATTTCAGTTTTACTCAATATTCCTTGAAGTGTTTAATTTATTTATTTTTTTCTCTCGTCTTCCTGTCCTCATTTGGGTGCTTGTTATCGTTTTTGAAGATTCACTGCGCCGCATGCACTCATTGAGTATGCAGTCGTGCTCTCGATCTGTCACAGAAGAGTAGTCCGAAGAGCACAGCAACGAGTGGTCCGAAGTGTCCTACTTTCTCATTGATGTAGTACAGAGTACTGGATGTCTCGGACCGACTTTTGCAAAGTTTTCTTTCTGTTTTTTTTCCTGCCGCATTTCCATTGTATCATTTTGTTCTTTTTTGTGTTTTGCATATGTATTTTGTATAAAAGTATGTTTTGAGATACACACAACATTGTTTAGTGTGTGTGTGTGTGTGTGTGTGTGTGTGTGTGTGTGTGTGTGTTTGTGTGTATGTTTGTCTTTGGCTTGAGGAATGACAGCTGTCGACATAGATGCGTTTGTATACACACATACAAAAACACACACACTCACACCCTGGGCTGTGTTATGAGGCATTAACCAGCTGATCTTGCCTGTTCCATGTAGCCCCTGTCTCTGTATTTCCATGGTAACCCTGTTGCCCTGGTGAAACGGAGTCCCAAGTCGATGCAATCAGACGTGCGTGTCGTGGAGGGCAGGGATGGGTCCGCCATGAATGAGACAGACCCAGGGAGCTGTACATCACCAGGGAGATAAAGAGAGAGAAAGAGGGAGAGAGAAAGGGGTAGAAAGAAATAAACTGTAGAGCATGTTCTTCACCTTTGTTCTGTTTGAATCTGTGGTGGTTTTTATATTTGTATCCTCTGAGTGAATCAGTGAACCAAGTTCTTTCATTATCAGTCCCATAGCCATCTTTTCCTTTCTGTCTTTTGCACCTTTCTCTCTCTCTCTCTCTCTCTCTCTCTCTCTCTCTTTCACTCCATTTCTCAGTCTCTGAAAGGGCTGTGATTCTCACCCCAGCTCTAGGTAAAAGGAGCTAAAAAAGGAAGCTTGCCGTATTTGTGAAGAACACTGATTTGATTTAACTGTGACCTCTCATCTTTCCCTCTTTCTCTCATTATTTACCTTCTCTTCTCTTCTCTTCTCATCTCATCTCATCTCATCTCATCTCATCTCATCTCATCTCATCTCATCTCATCTCATCTCATCTCTTCTCTTCTCTTCTCTTCTCTTCTCTTCTCTTCTCTTCTCTTCTCTTCTCTTCTCTTCTCTTCTCTGCTCTTCTCTGCTCTGCTGTGCTCTGCCCCACTAGTGTTCTTATGTGCCCAAGTGTGAGAGGGACAACCAGAAGATGAAAGACGACGTGTTGAAGCTGCAGAACTACTGGATAGAGGAGGGAAGCAACCAGTCATTCACCTGCTTCTTCAACCCACAGAGGCGGTGAGTCCCGACACACACACACACTCACATGCAACCCCACCCCACCCCACCCCCACACAATACACACATACAGAGTGCAACTCTGCAACTCTCAAGGAAATGACTCAATTCTGCATGCACACACACACACACACACACACACACAGTGTGTGTGTGTGTGTGTGTGTGTGTGTGCATGCAGAATGAGGGTATAAGGGTAGTTTCATGGTAGTTTCAAGTAATAAGTTAGTATAAGTCATGGTTACAACACAACACACAACACAGACCAAAGCAACCAAGAAATAACATAATAGTTGCAAATGTATTTCTAAAGAAAACTCCACCATTGGTTGTGGTAATAAGTCAGTAAAAAATGGTAATATCTGGTAGTTTCGCATAGTATTATTTTGTTGTAAAAACTTTATTATGGGTGCTAAAATAAAGGCCCTATGAGTGCTCACACTCACGTAAACAAAAAGCAATAGAATAAATAGTTAATAACGCTGTAAACAAATCTGAGGCATACATAATAGTAAAGTATTACCAATAAATCTCCTTTTATTTATTTGTTTGTTTATTTGTTGTTTGTTTGTTTGTTTATCCTTCATACACACATGACAACTCAAACTAACCCATCAATCGTGCAAACACTCACTGCCTGACAACAAAGAGACCATAAACTCCATTATCTTCCCACAGCTGATGGTACAGGGCTTGTTGTGGCAAAACTACTTTTGTACCAGTAGAAAAAGCGCTCAACAGAGTCTATTTTCAGAGGAGGGCTGGGAATTGGACAAGCTGTGAAAAACTAACTGTTGGTGGCAGCGCTACATGACGTTTCCGTGGAGACTAAACGCCCCACAAGCACAAAGCTAATATTTTCCACCTCCAGCTTGTCTGACTGCATTAAAACTTCTATTTCTTTTCTTTTCATTCTATTTTATTTTTTAAAATTTGATTTAAAATGATTCTATTATTGTTTCACCAAACTCGGCATGTGTCCTCTTAGTGTGTTTAGATTCCCGTTGATCCATTATGCTTTAAATAGCCAATTAGCTGTATCAACCCCAGGCTGCACCTGTGCCTCTCCTCTAATGCCCCAGCTCCACTGGGGTCACGCCCGGCCTGATGGGACAAAATTGCAGCCCGCCTGTCTGATAGCAGTCATCAACACCCCGACAGGGTAGTGGTGCCCACAAGCTCCAGTTTGAGCAAACACCCTTTCTCTGGAGCACCCATTTTCTAGGGCCCTAGTGTGTGGAATAACTTATGGAATAATTACAAGTGTGTGTATGTATGTGTATGTGTGTGTAGATGTGCGTGCGTGTGTACTGTACTGTATGTGTGACCTGCCTGGCAATGTTTTTTATTGACGTTTCTGGACATTTCTCATGCACCAGGTATGAATTAGCTTTGTGCCTTTTGTAGAGCCCGACACAGTAAATCGGTGTGCTGATATTATCGGCCGATATTAGCTATTTGCTGATCTATCGATATCGGCGTTTAAAACGGCTAATAATTATTTTAAGTAGGCCTAAAGAAAAGCCAAATAATGATCTTTCATCTAAATTTCCAGTATTGTAACTGTCCAGCTTAACATTATGTCCAACAGTAAAATAATGTTAGCATTGGTTGAATGATGGAGGCTAACTTAATTGTTGGTGTATTTGTGAAACATAAACACAGTTTTACCTTGTTTTAACTTAACAACAGCACTACAATTTTCTGTTTTGACTGTGATTCCACACATTTTCTGACCTACTAAGGTAGTTAGCCACAACGATAGCATTAGCCAATGGCATTGTTTGTATATGATGACCATTCGTCCGAATTTCAAACCCTCTGTCCAGACCCAAGTAGTGTCCTCCTTTGTGGGCATTTGTCCTCCTTTTTGACAAGTGCTCCACAGCGATGATACAAGTGCTCCACAGCAAATGAGGCTTATAAGTAGCGCTGATAAAAAAGCAACACGTTCTCTGTGGTCGCACATAAGGGGCTTACAGATAGGAAGCGGCATGCACTGCACTTGCTGCTTGATTTTGCCTTCATTGTGACAGGATAGTGAAGAGAGACAGGAAGTGAGTGAGAGAGAGATGGGGTGGGATCGGGAAATGACCTGGGTCGGACTTGAACTCATATCCCTGTGGGCACTTGGACCCGTATATGATATGGGCGCTGTAGCTAGTTGCGTCACAGCGCCCCCAAAAAAGTATCATAAAGCACAAAATAAATTCCTTGAAAGTTATCGTGTCAATGGTGTTTATCACAGATAAAAACAAAGACCTGACACTATTATTCATAATAATTATTTTATTGTATAAAAGCCTTTCATTAGGATACCATAGTAAGGTCTATTATGTCCCAACTTGATCAGAACTTTTCAATATGCTAAATATTAGAACACATTTTTACATTGTGTTTGTTAAAAATGAATATCGGCTGATTTATCGTTTATCAGTTTTTGAAATCCTCAAAATCACCACCAGACTATATATAATTATATACTGCATGTAATGCTTCAAGGCGTCTCCACTCCCCACACACGGATTTTGCTTTTGCATGTCTGCAGTTTCCTACTCCTCTCCGTCTTTGGTTGTGTCAAACAGAAGCACAAGCTGTTGTGGAGGATGAAGAGCCATTTTTTGGATGCCCCAAAAAACATGGTGACGCCATCCCAGCCACTACTTTGCCAGATTTTTATCGTTTCAGATTATGCTTGTTTACATTTTTGTTCCATTATTACATCACAATCCCCAAAACAAACTTAAAACCCCGATTATTAAGTCATCTATTCCAATGTGCTTTGGTCTGAGGCCAGACGAAGTGCAGAATCGGAGAAAGAAGAAGTGAAGTGGAGAGGAGCGAAGCGTGTTGTTTATTTATTAATATGCGTACTCAGGGCTTTGGCAGAGGTACTGGGGCCTGCCAGTGGGATGGGCACGGGATAGAGGTGTCCTACTTTACCCTCCCTCCCCACTCCCCCTAGCACGGCCGGCCCAGTCGGTGCTTGAGCTCTCCTCTGGCAGGCAGGCTGGGTCTCAGCGGGGCCATGGCTCAGCTGTCTCTCCACCGCTCTCAGGGTTCTGCCTCTCTCTCTCTCTCTCTCTCTCTCTCTCTCTCTCTTTCTCTCTCTCTGCTCAGTAAGTAAAGACAGTCACATGCTGCAGGCACTCTCACGGAGAGAAACGGAGAGAGAAAAAAAGAGAAAGAGAGATACAACACTTCCTGAGGAGCATCCACAGATTGGCTTTTCATCTTCACACAGCTCTGATCAGAACATGAAAGTATGTGGTCTCCAGGAAAGGTCGCATGGCGATCCTCTATTAGAATTATTTTAGTATTGGCAAACAGTATTGGCAATCAGATGTGAAATGTGCACAGAATAGGCTCGGTGCAGTGCACATGCTATAAAGATCCAAAACCTTATAAGCTACCAGAAAGTTCCAAACAGATTGACTAGGAAGGCCTAGAATCCTTTATCCCTCTCCGATAATCAATGGAACAAGCAGATCGGTTCCATTCATCACACACTGTCAGATACAGTGGAGGAATATTAAACGAGCGACTCGAGGTGTCTTCCAGAACACTTCTAGATATTATGTGATTCTTTCAGTGGTTGTGTTTTTTCTGTTTCTTTGAAATTAAATCATTTCATCTGATGCACTGCCTGTGGTATTGTGTAAGCCCAGCCCTTCTGTCCCCAGAACTTAGTTTGTCAGAGCTGGGAGCTCTTCCTCTAAGCAGTCACAAACTTTTATGAGATTTCACTGATACTTTTCAAACAGAAGTTTCCTTAGCCTGAATGTGTGCAAAAACTAGATTATATCCTGTCAGCTGAATCTGTCCTTTGGCTGTTCTGTACAGTCTGTGTGTGTGTGTGTGTGTGTGTGTGTGTGTGTGTGTGTGTGTGTGTGTGAGTGTCTTGGTTAGTGTCTCTTTTTATGTGTTTGTGTGTGTACTAATTAACTTAAGAAAAAGATAATTTCATGGTGAAATATTTCATTCCGACCTTCCTTCTCGATACATGCATGAATGCACCACACGCCCTAATTTGATCAGATTCTAGCATCCTACAATCTGTCCCTTTCCCCCTTCTTGCATCAGTGGCGTGCGAAGTAACTCTCAGCCAGTTGTCACTCAGACATAGCCGTTGCCTCATGTCTTCGTCTCACTGCTGACATTAAGTTAAGCGGTACAGACACATCCCTACTGGGGCTCCCAGAATATGTCTCGAACTTTCGATTTCCTGTTGGAATTGATGGACAGATAACCCTCGTTTCCAGCAAGCATAATGTGATTTCGGCTTGAACCATTGATTGTAGCTCAGACTCCGTGTCCAGCTTTAATAATATGTTAATGAACAAAATAGGTTAGAAATAGGCCTCTCCCTGAGTCTGTCGGAGTTTCGCATGAACGGAGAAGAGAAGATCAGCAGTGGCATTCTAGGTAGAATTGTATGCTTTCTCAAATCAACATCAGGAAGCAGGAGGCTCCCCTGCTGCGTGTGATTATTTGATTCTTGGGGGGGCCGATGCCTTTTCTGGCTTTTAATCAAGACTACCACTGGCTCCCTCCAGAGTCGCTACTCCAGGTGATAGAGTAGATGTGCTCCTCACTACCCCTACAGCAGACCAAGTAACATACGGGCTCATTTGAGACTGCAATATAGTTCCACCTTGTGACTTTCATTCATTTACCTCCCCATAATAATTCTCAGGAATTTCTTTGGGCCGGTTTTGGTTGTATGCAATCCGGGTGAACCCGGACAAACCTGTTTCCATCTTTCTTAATCCAGTAGCTTTCGGTGATAAAGGGTTTTCGGTGATAGGGAAATGGGCGTCAATGGAATCCCTTTTCCAGACTGACCTGCAGAGCAAATTCAAATGTGCTAAGAGGTTCGTCTGGGTTCACCCAGGCTAGATTGCACCCTACGCTGTAAATCTGTATTGTTTGCTTTCTTTTTGTTTCCATTACTCATATATCTCATATTTCTTTCTAAAATCATATTAAGATCCAAAAGTGAGTGTTTTAGTCTTGTTTCCACTAGCTCAACTATAAAACCATGAAACCATGAGACTCCCAACCTCTCTCAGCATCTGCCTGCTCTCTGTCTCCCCCTGCAGGCCGGACGATGTGCTGTGGCAGCGCACTCACGACGCCAGCGTGCTGCTACACTGCGTGCTATGGCCCATGGTGAGCCTGCTGGTGGGCACGCTCATTGTGCTGCTGACCGTCTGTGCCCGCAGCCTGGCCGTGCGCGCCGAGGCCATCCAGAAGAGGAAGTACTCCTAACAGTCCCTTCGGCGCGGGCTGGTTCGGACGTCTACCCGTTTTTACCCCAGGGATGCGCCAACGAGGAGGCAGCAGCAGCGCTGATGTATACATTTTCCCGTCTGCCACAGATGCGAGGCATGCTGGGAGGACCGGGAAATGGCCTCCCTTGTGGGGCAGACATT
>NC_055978.1:15451961-15486961 GCF_018492685.1 Alosa sapidissima | reverse complement strand
TTTGCAGTTTCATCAGTTTTGTGATTGTTTGTTTGTTCACTGGCATCAGTGCAGCTGGCACTAATTGCGCACGTATTTGACAGGGGTTACCATGACAGCCATGCTTATCAGAGAAAACCATCGTTATTCTTGGAGCTCTCCTTCCAAGTGGAAAGTGCACAACTTCGAGGCGAGCCATAGCCAGTTCAAAGGTGCTTAAAATAAGCCCACCGTGTCGATGCAAATATCCACTTATTATCATGAAAGAACTCCAAATGGCTTATCATGTAGATTGCTCTGGGTGAAACGTTCCTCTCAGCTCTCTTTATTCCCTCAAAAGCCCTTTTCTTCTTTTGGTTTCTCAGATCGTCACAGGCTGGATTGAGAAGTGCAAGATCGATACTGGGTGCTCTGACAACCTTTCAGGGCGAGATAGGAGTGGATCAGATTTACAAGGCAGACAGGCTTTTTGCCGACATATTTAATTAACTCACTTTCAAGTTTCAACGTGTAACCATCTTCACCTTTTAATAACCCAGGTCTGGTTTGGCAATGACTGGAGTGGTGGAGTGGAGAGCCAATTGGGAATAAGAATAAAATGGATTTGGGGAGAGTAGAGACCTTTTGATTACACCCCATATATATTTAGAGAAATTCAGATAGGTCATCTACAAGACTACAAGAGCAGGGGAAAAAAATAATGAAATTATGACACAAGATCCTTTTTTTTTTGTGAATTTCATGCTGGCCCTTGACAATGCTCTGTCCTTGTTGCACCCCTGACGGGAGACAGCTTTCAGTGAAATCACACTCTGTATTTGACATTCTCCGGTCTGAGTACTCCAAACCCAGGCTCAGGCAGAATGATATCATCTTCTGCAGGAGCAGAGCAGACATAACAGTCCCAGCAGACAGATGATACGTCAGAGACACAAAGAAAGGGAGAAAAAAAAAAACAAATGGAGATTAAATTTGTCTAATGTCTCCCTCAATCATATCAAGCGGAGATGGAGGAGATGGGTGGAGAAACATTTTCATGCAGCCGCCCGGTAATCTGGATGAGAAATGGCTTGTTTGGACAAACCGGATTAAGGTAGAGCTGGATTAACGAGTACTGTGTGTGTGTGTGTGTGTGTGAGAGAGAGAGAGGGGGATGTTTTATTTGGGCTGGCTGGATCTATGCCGTTAGGGTCGATACATACAACAGTGTTTTGGTCTATTTGTAACAAGAAGTTTAAAATGTCTGGTAGGTGCAGGTGCCAAGGCAAACATCTCAAGGGACCACTTGCACTCTCACGGGCTGCACTAAGAAGACAAGACGAGGGCGACTGGCACAGACTCCTGTCCTCCTCTCTGGCATCTTGAGCTTGAGTAGACTGCTAGCAAATGTGTATTATTTTCTGGTTTTAATTCTCATTGGGGAAATTGAAATGATAAGATATGGATCCAAATTATGTGCCCTCACCTGCACAACATAAAACCGACGTGATAGAAGTGTGTGAATGTAAGTTTGATGAAAGACTGGTGAAACTTGTTCTATTCTGCTTTTTCTCACAGTTAAATGTGTTTATGCAGTTATTCCATCTGAAAAACTTACAGTCATACCATAGCACACTGTAAAGTCCATCAAAAGACATCAAAATCCATTTTTGCAAATGTGCATTTGTGCAGGTGTCCTGTTACAAGTAATCAACTGGACTCCACCTATTCACCTATGAATAGCAAATCAATCAATCAATCAATCAATCAAACAATCAATCAATCAATCAATCAAATAATCAATCAATCAATCAATCAATCAATCAATCAATCAATCTACCATCTATCTATCTATCTATCTATCTATCTATCTATCTATCTATCTATCCCTCCATCCATCAGTACAGCTCTGTACAGCCTATCAGATCTGAATAGAGCTTACAGATGGATAACTGAGCTACTTAACAACACACAGAACTACAGCTGGTAGTCTGTGATGGGAGCGTCTGATGTTTGTCCCCCGATGCCAGTCATGTCTGGTAAAGATGTAATGTGATCTCTCAATATGGCTGCTCATAATTGAAAGCAAACAAGGAGGGAATTGGATTTGGATCTAACAAACAGAGCATTAGTCGAATAAATCCCATGAAATCTTAAATCTGCCATTGCTGGAAAAAAAAATGTTGGTGTGTTGATTTGTTGAGTTTACAGTTTTTCTCAGTCGCTTTGGTGCTTTTTTCAGATCAGAATGAAAATTCTCATAACTATTAGTTCAACCTCCACAACATTTAGTCATTTGAGCACATCATAGTAGCAATTTCTCCTTCCTCTGAACAAATTGCAAATACTTTTGGACATATATCAGTTGCTTTCATACAATTCTCTGCTGTTTTTTAACATTATCATTTGCTTATGTCATGTCAGTCAAAATGGACTATACTTATGAATGCTGAATAGTCGTTCCCAATAAAACTAATAGTCTTCATTTCATTGCTTGAGTCATTACATACAAAATTGTTGAACTAGTTATCAAATTCTGTCACAGTGCTGTAGAATTGCAAAGAGCATACAGTAAAAATGTATGCATTCAGTGTCTTGTACTCACTTACTCACCTAACTACAGCAATGTGTAACTTTACTGTAGTTTTCAAATGGCTGTACAAGTACTGTATAGTGCTGTCTTGAGCATGTTCAGGTAGTGTCACCGAGTTCTGACTTTTTTTGCATTGGAAAACACTTAGAGAACTGTCATAATGAAAACATGACAAAGCCATTTGACTATCTTGTTCATAAACGATGGTGTCAAGACTTCTCATTTTGATGACACTGACAGTTTCATTGACATGAATACCTGCTTTTGAGGAATGGACTATCCATTTTGAGCAAGTGACGTGCTTTTGCAGGTCATCCACTAGGTTTTGCAGTTTGCACTAATTGTTTTGAGAATTGCACTTTTTCTGTGCAAATGTTAATATTGATGTGAGAAAAGCACCAAAGCGACTGAGAAAAACTGTAAGCAGGGTGGTTGATAACATCTGAAATAAAAAGAAGTCATGTAAAATCATGCCAGATATTTCAATATATGTGACAATAGCATCTTGTGTTGCATGATAACCTTTTGAGATATCATGCAATTTCAGTAAATGACATGACACGTTTTTACAGTTTTACAGTTAGATCAATGTAACAGGTGTACATTACCTATACAGTAGTAATGGTATACTATCATTTATACAACAGTTAGGTCCGGTCGAGCTATTTATTCATTTTTGATTGGACGAGAGGCATTCTGTCATCATGAGTGGCGATACTTACATGATGACATGTAACCATAAAAATAAGGGACATTACAAGACTACAGTATGAGCACGGCTGATGGCAGCCTCTTTCATCTCGATTATTTCTTCTCATCCTTAGACGTCTGTGGCTGAAGAGGCAGAGGTCATGGTTGTGTTATTAACCCCCCCTCCCTCATTCCCCTCACATCCACAACTTCACATCAAGGTCAAGTGCTCTGGATCAGAGTGGCATCTGGCACAAAAGGACAAGAACAACATCGCTCTGCTTTGCACGATTCAATCACTTTTAACTCCATCCCACCTTATGACATGCATTTCTGATTGATTAATATTCATGGGTAGGATGGCCAAAGCCTCGCACACAAAAAGCCCACTGGCCTTATTTTTCACCTTGGAGCAGCGTCTGACGTCAATGTGGACTCTGTGGTCGGCTCAATTATTGCGAGATAAAGAAAGCGGCACAAATCCTTCACCTCTTTGTGTCTGTTACAGTCATACATTACATATACTGTATGTATACGCATTTCATATAGGCCTACACACTGGTGATGTGTATTCCTACAGTATTTGTGTGTATTTGTGTATCTTGTAAACATATATGTGAGCACACGTGCGGTTGTGGTTGTGCTGTTTCTTGCACATCTGTTTCTCTTTCCAACCGTTGTCATCCTGTAGGTGTCCATCCATTTGGTCATTTGTGTGCGTGCCTGTGTGTGTGCGGGAACACACTGTGTGTGTGGGTGTGTGCGTGCATGCACACGCTGTGTGTGTGTGTGTGTGTCCTGCTGTGACCCAGGTAAGCCTGTGATTAGAGTGTGTGACTATCAGCTCTGATTGACACTGGGGGCTAAAATACATTCTGTGGAACAGGAGAAAGACAGACAGAAGACCACGGACAGTTTTGTTTATTATAGTTGGGCATAATTGCTTTATTGAGGAAGTCAGCATGTCTTCATCTTGTCTCTACATTTGAATTTGTATTCTTTTCAGTGTATCATTTGCAAATTTGGGCTATGACATTCCTCTGAAAAACATTTTTAAAAAGCCAATAGCAACATCAGGGACGAAGTTATTACTCATACTGCCACCTCTGATTTAACCGAACTCCAAGTGATGTATTTTAATGTCCGTAAGAGTTTTGAGGGGAGAACGAAGAGTCACAAGATCAGTGCACACAGATTGAACAGGCTGTCAGGCACCATAACTCTGGCTTTTTCTTCACGGATTTCACGTTTAACAGCAATGGCATCTATCAAATGGCACATCATTTCAATGCATTGCAGTGACTATAATGATCAAAGAAATAACAACATAACACATAATGATACAAACAACATGAAACAAAACATTCAGAGGACACTGTGACATCAAACTATTTTCTTAACATTTCCTTCATGATAGCATATGTGTCATGTGTATGGGGTATAAAATGACATGTAAGGTTACACGTGTGACATTTTCACTTTGTCTCAGTAGCCAGCATATATTCTCATAAATCTATAATATCAGCATAGATATACATGCACACATAACAGAGGATGGGTACAAGCAGGCTATATTCTTATTGTGTGTAAAATACCACATTTAATAAAATATGTACAATCCTATTTATTTAATCCAGTGTATGTTATTATTTTCATTGAAAAAATGAAAAAAAAAATATGAACAATTTCCTTAATTGTATCATAGTTTCATTATCACATTTTAAGGACTATCATAGGCAAGCATAGTTTTTTTACGATGACCACAAAACAAATTCAGCATATAAAACATTAGATTTAGAGATTAGATGAGCTGACAAGATAACTTTTCTTACACATGTTTGTGAATTCAAATGGCATAAAACAAATAGATTAATAAATAAACATGAACCAAAGGGAAACAAACTATTCCTCATGAGTTGAGGCATCATATTGAAAATGACCAGATTTTTTGATGAATACCAAGAATTTCTTATTACATTTCACTTGCGAGCAGATAAGATTCATGTTTGAAATTAATAATACATAATATATATATATGGAAATTATAATAATTCATTTTTCCCATGCCAAGAAAAACAAAATCTTTATTTCTAGGACAGGATCATATCAACTGCCACCCTCTAGAGAGTTTTTAAGACAAGGTTCTAATCAAATCAATGGAATGAAACATGTAACCCTATCTAATGTTTAGTCCAGTTATGTTTAAATCAATTTAAGATAATTTTGACCAACAAAACAGACACTTCCATATTCCTGACTAGATATCTTTGGAAACTAAAGTGTGCAGTTAAGTGCATATATACAGTTACATTTTTTTTTTAAAAGAAGGAAGAAATCCTGATAAAGGCATCTATAAATTCTTACATTCACAAGGTCAATCAGTCTGACACCTTTATCTGTCAAAAGGTGTTGGAAAACATTCCATGGAAGTAAATAAAGATTTCCCTCTTCCCTCTGCTATGCTATGAGCTAAACAACAGTTTGGGTTCCTCTAAAAATGTAGGTATCCTACACAAAGCATTGGTGAGGATAAACAACACTGAGGGGTTCAGCACCGATTCCCCTGATCCCTTTCAACAGGTCCAAGGCAACGCACATAGCAATGGAGAGTGGGACTGGCAGGGTTCATGTGGGAGGTTCAGGTGATGATGAAGCAAACAAACCCACAAACAAACAAACCCGCAAACAAACAAACAAACAAACAAACCCACAAACAAACAAACAAACAAACAAACCGAGAAGAGGAAGCACTGTTGAGGAGGGGAGGAAAAGGAGTGTGCTTTAGTGACCCAGGGCTACAGCTTAGCACTGCATCGTTGGTTCTGCTTTGTAGGTCAGCTTCATAGATTTTTAAAGGGTGCTTGCTGTCCTCTACTCATCTGTATTATACTGACTACCGACTCCTGTGTGTCCCTGTGTGTGTGTGTGTGTTTCTGTACAGGAGTCAATTTTCTGTCGTGAAGAATAAGAAGGCCTCACAACAAAAAACGATGACTGTGATGTCAAATTGAGAGAGGTGTTTGGGGGCTGAGAGGGGAAGTAAGCTACAATCTCTCCTTTCAATAACATTTGCATGCAGCAAAATGCGTCCACCTAAAAAAAAAGTGATCTTTTTTAGATGAAATTCTGCTGTTTGGTCCAGGTAATGACAACCACAACAGCTTTCAGTGAGACAGACGGGAAGAGCTCCTCTGGGCTTAGCTGTGAAGATCTGATCAGAAATGTCAGACTTCCGATATGAAAAGGACATATTCTCCGCCTGGGGAGTGTGTTACAGTAGGTCAGCGCTTTGACATTTAATTCAAATTTCAGTGAGATAAATGGGCATTTGGTTTTGATTATTTTCTTGGTATTCGTGTCAATGTTTATGTTGTTGTTTTTCTCAACTGTTGTCTCGGGGATGGGGAACGTGCTGGAGGCACTGGAACTGCTACAAGCCACTGAACGAACCATTAGAGGAGGTAGCAATCTCTCTCACACACACACACACACACACACACACACACACTCACACACACACACACACACACACACACACACACACACACACACACACTACACTACACTACACTACAGCTACACTCTGGCTATGCACAGCCAAATTTACCCATCTTCAGCAGGAAGTGCTGTCTGCCGATAGGTGGAATAAAAACAAAGGAGCCATTTCTTCGGGCAGCATTGTAAAAGGCCTGAGCACTTCGAGCAAGCAGCTCTGCTACACTTGACAGTTTCAATAACACTTAAACAGGCTCCACAATGACTTCAGCTAAGACAACAGCAATCAAACACCCTCCAATGAGTCTCATTGCCGAAGCAGTAAGTCTGATGTGAATATCTCAAAGTCCAGACACAGACAACTATGTTTGTTTCACATTAACCTATATGACTGGCACCTAACTTGCTCATTTCAGGCATGTACAAACACAAAATGCATATCACTTATCCTGGTAATTTATTGGTAGTTACTGTATATTGGTATGGGTTTATGTTGGTATGGCATTTGAACATAATCATTACTTGGAAACTCCAATCATTAGGTGCAAAAAGTCAGCATGACTTAGCAAATTGATGTATTAATGTAAAAAGTAAATATAAATATTTATATATATACAATGTTTTGTGACATTTAAATAGATATATAAAAAACTTGAGAAGTTAGCTGAGAACCAATGAACATCATAGAGCTTACAAAAATAAAGGCTATTTCCCTGTAGTACTCCAGCTATGAAAAAACTGAAAGAAAAAAAAAATCCAGCAAGATCCTTCAGACCCTTTAGTGTCCAGTGAATATAATATCTGTGGAGAAAAATAAACAGATTTGCATTAAAAGAGGACCTTAATACTAAACTTATCAAGCTTCATTTAAATTGGAGAAATTTGGAAATTAGATCAAAACAATATATGAGCAAAAAAGTAAGCTTCCAAATGCCTCAAGTTCACACTTCAGCGATTATTTCTCTGTTGGAAGTTAAGTTATTATATTTAATTCCATCAAACTGTATGTGACTGTGAAATTCTCCAGTTTGACTGTATCTCCGTGTCAGAAGAGATTACATAAAGATGAGTGGTGGGGAGGGACATGATGTATGGATAAATACTTCATCTTATTAAAGTCTTCGTTTTTTATTGTATTGTAACGTCGGTGTCTTTTGGACTGAGTGCTAGCCTCCCAGAATGCAATGTGTGTGAATGCTGGTTTGTTTAATGTCGGTTTTAGTTAGTGTAGTTGCGTTTTCCTTGTCATGTATGTGTTAGCTTGTGTAGTCTTTCTTTAGGTTTTACCTCATGTGTTTTACCCGGTGTATTGTATGTGACAACCTTGTTCGTGTATCGTGCTTGTTTTATTGACTTCCCTTGTGTTTCCTATGTAATGGTGTCTTGGTCTATGTGTTTGGCTGATTCCCGCTTCCGCTAATAAACCTTTTGATTGGACAACTGTGTGTGTCGCTATCAAATCGTTACATTGGTGTCAGAAGCGACTTTCGAACATGGCCTCCGCCCAGCGAGAAAAGCTGGGAATGGAAGACCATACCACTGGGTGGAGGCCCACGCAGAGAGAGCCCTTGTAAGGGCTGCTAAAAAGCTCGGGGCCTTCTATCGCTACTGCCGACGGAGGAGAGGTGCTGTCGTCTGGACCTGCCTGCTGCCATGGGAGGAGATCTTGCCGGAAGAGGGGCCTGAAGAAGCGTTCGCGGAGAAGACGACGCTGGCCTGGGCAGTGACTCTGCGCCGGGCAGTTCGAGGCTGGAGCTGGCGGTGGCCGCGACGCGTGAGCAGAGCCGAGGGAGAGCGGCGAGGAAGAGGTTCCTGGACGACGGACGGTTGGCAGAGACGCTGAGGGCAGCGAACTCACGACGGTGGGGCAGCTTCGACGGAAAGGCCCTCTGAACTCTGAACTTTAAAACGTTTGGGTGCGTGTGAGAGGCACCGTGCTGTGTGGGCACCCGTTCTAGTTGGCCTGTTGGCCGGCGCCAGAGAAAAAAAAAAAAGAAAAAAAAGGTTCGCTGTGTTGGGTGATAGCACGAGGCAGAAGAGGGGGGTCAAGCCTTCGTCGCGACCATGACGGAGTGGAGCGGGCCGGGAGCAGAGGAGGACAGCTCTGCGAGGAGGCAGCGCGAGGAGGGACGCCAAAACCGGTAGCTGACGGCCTGAGAGCTCAGCGTGGTCCGGCTGCAGCGGAGCTGGTGCCTGCCTATCCTGGTCGGTGCGACTGTGGAGTGGAGCGACGGAGGTGCAGCGACAGTTGACCCGTGAGTTCCAGTGCTTGGTGCCACAGTCTACGGTAGTAAGCCCACCTAGGGCCCCGTCTGGAGAGGAGGAGTGCCGCGGTGACACGCCGCGGAAAGTGCAGCCTGAGGGCAGCTGCTGAGAGGGAGCTGGTGAGGAGCTGGTGACGAGCCGGGACGGCCACGTGGCTGCTAGCACGCCCGCACTGGATTGCTAGCAGCGTGGCTCCCCGTTGAGTGAGCTCCTGCGGCGTGTGCACCCCACGTGTTGTTGGCGGTATCCCAGACTGTTGGACTGAGTGAGTGAATGCCCACACCGATGTTATGGCAATGGCTAAGCGAGGAGATATTGCCGAGGACGGCAATAGCTCGCGAGAGGGCTGTGTAACGTCGGTGTCTTTTGGACTGAGTGCTAGCCTCCCAGAATGCAATGTGTGTGAATGCTGGTTTGTGTAATGTCAGTTTTAGTTAGTGTAGTTGCGTTTTCCTTGTCATGTATGTGTTAGCTTGTGTAGTCTTTCTTTAGGTTTTACCTCATGTGTTTTACCCGGTGTATTGTATGTGACAACCCTGTTCGTGTATCGTGCTTGTTTTATTGACTTCCCTTGTGTTTCCTATGTAATGCTGTCTTGGTCTATGTGTTTGGCTGATTCCCGCTTCCGCTAATAAACCTTTTGATTGGACAACTGTGTGTGTCGCTATCAAATCGTTATAGTATGTTTACATTTTGGGGAAAAGAAGCTGAAAATGCATTGTGGTTGGTTGAAGTCATTGGTTGATAACTGAGAGAGCTGTTTGCTTTAGTAAACTGGGTTAACTTCAAGATTCAGCTGAAGGGGATTGTTAGGTTGAGGATGTTGAGTGTTGGGTTCAGTGCTGTGTTAAGTTGTTGAATGTATGAGGGGCTGTACCTCTGTAGTATTCTGGGTTGAAGTTCTCATAGATGGGGTAGAGCGGGTTCTCCTGTTCACAACGCAGCTTCCTGGCTCGGAGGACGTCTCGCACACACTGATGCAGAAACGCATACTGGCACTGCAGCGCAAAGACACATCCCATTAGCACAGACGCCATTTACACAAACAAATCTACTGTCAGTGACCACAGATTTAATCTGCTTAATGTCTACAATATATGTGCTGATCAATGTGGCTTCTAAAAGGAAAACAAGTCAGTGCTTCCTGATTTTTGTACATTTTCACATAAAGTAATTTCCTGTGTATTAGCCACATTGTGCACTATATACAGTGTTTTATGCAAGTAAAAAAAACAAAACCATAATAATACCATATTAACTGCCCCCGTGTATTAACCTCATAGCTGAAGACATTTTGCAAAATCAATGTATAAACCTCGGCTAATAGTTGGGAAATTACGGTACTAATTTTTCTGGATGACTATTTAAAGCTTCACAGAATAAGATGTTACATGCTTTGCAGAGACAGGCCTGATGGAAAACTAACCTAGCAACAACCCAAAAGCCAAGACCCCCTCAACAACATCCCTAAAGGTCAAAGCCAGTTACACTGAGTTACCTAGAGTTTAAAATTGAGAAGAACTTTACAGTAAAATCCACACACAAAAGAGTTTCACACTTTTATGATGAAGAAGCTTTATATCGACGACCTTAGTTTGACTAGATTCATCCCTTGTGCGCAAGTCATTGTAAAAAAATGAAATCCGCTATCTCTTCGGTCCATCTCAAGGAGTATTTAGTGTCTCTGAAGTTTGCTAGCTTGCATGGCTCTCCTCCATTATTCACTGGTATGGGCAGATTTTCTTGCCTCGTCAACGTCTCCATAATGGTGACGCAGCATCATTTATTTAGAGTACTCTCTCTATGTCTCTCTCTCTCCTCGTCCTCCTCCTGTCTCTCTCTTTCTCCTCTCTTCTGCTCTTTCTCCTCTCCTCTGCTCTTTTTTTCCTTCACTAGCATTACAGTGAGAGACACTGCTACTGTAATTCACTGCCGTTGTCATGCTGACATTGCAGAAGCTTTGATGGTGTGTGTGTGTGTGTGTGTGTGTGTGTGTGTGTGTGTGTGTGTGTATGTGCGTGTGAGAGAGAGAGAGAGAGAGAGATAGAGTGCGTGAGAGGGATATAAGTCACCTCTGTTTGGACCATGTGCGAGCGGTGGAGGCGAAGGTCGAAGACGCAGCCATAAATGTCCACCGTCCCACGACTGTCCAGCTGCTGTAGGGCCCGGTCCAGGGCGATGAAGGTGCCTGTCCGACCCACTCCAGCACTGAGAGAGAGAGAGAGAGAGAGAGAGAGAGAAAGAGAGCAATAGAAAGGAGGCAGGGAAGAGCAAAATGATTAATGGAGTGACCTTTGATGGTACACTATACACTCTTACCACCACATACATCTGAATTTAATTGTTGTGCATCTCCAAACCCTTGCCCCTTAGCTAAACCCGTTGTTTTTTTTTTAACAAGACCCTCTTTCAGTGATGATCAGAAACAAAAAGTTTGTCCATTTCAGCTCTCTGCCCACACTCCGCTAGCTCATGTCCAGAGAGCCGTCCAAGGGCCTCTCGCTGCCTGCTCCTGTGCTCGTAACGAGAGAGTAATGGGATTACGCTGGCCAACATCCATATGATTGAAGAGCACACGTCTTCTTTTCTGCACAGAAAAAAACTCTCCTCCCTCCCTGCCCACCTCTCTGCCTTCTTCTCTCCACTGTGTGTGTGTGTGTGTGAGTGTCTGTGTGCGTATGTGTGTGTGTGTGTGTGTGTGTCTGTGTGTGTGTGTGTGTGTCTGTGTGCGTATGTGTGTGTGTGTCTGTGTGTGTGTGTGTGTGTGTCTGTGTGCGTATGTGTGTGTGTGTTTGTGTGTGTGTGTGTGTGTGTGTGTGTGTGTGTGTGTGTGTGTGTGCGTCTGTGTGCGTATGTGTGTGTGTGTGTGTGTGTGTGTGTCTGTGTGCGTATGTGTGTGTGTGTGTGTGTGTGTGTGTGTGTGTGTGTGTGTGTGTGTGTGTGTGTGTGTGTGTGTGTGTGAAGTGTGTGTTTGAAGGGGGGGGGGGGTATAACTGCCCTTCTTTGCTCTGCTGTCTCTAAGAGAACAAGGAAAGTGAAGACGCCACTATCTGGAGGTCAGTAAGGGAGCAAGAGAGGGAGGGAGGGAGGGAGAGAGAGGAGGCTCCGTACTTTTGGTCAGTTTCACTCCTCTATCTCCTCTTAGACGGTAGAGGGAGGATCAAACGGTCAGAAAAGGAGCAGGTTGCCCTGGAGTAATGGCCGAGAATAATACGTGGCATTTAAACCAGTCTCCACAGCCTGTCCACAGAGACAGACAGACAGAGAGAGAGAGAGAGAGAGGGAGGGAGGAAGGAAGGTGTATAGAGAAAGGGAAAGAGTGACAGACATAATAAAAGGCAGAGAAACAACAAGACAGACAAAGAGAAAGACAGACGCAGAGAAGGAAAGAAAACAAGCAAGAAAGAATTAATGATTCAATAAAACAAAGAAAGAAAGAAAGAAAGAAAGAGGAGAAAAAAGGAGAGAAAGACAATGATACAGACATACATACAGAATGAGAGAACAATGATAAAGACATACAAACAGAATGAGAGAACAATGATAAAGACATACAGACAGAACGAGAGAACAATGATACAGACCTACAGACAGAATGAGAGAACAATGATAAAGACATACAGACAGAATGAGAGAACAGTGATAAAGACAGGAAAAACTGGAGTAAGCAAAGCCAGTGTAGGTGTCCTACATGGCGGACTCTGAGTCCACTACCGTTGTGTTAGCAGTGAGAGAGGTCAGAGCGTGGGCTTCCTGTGCGTGTGATGGATTAGATCTCTCTCCCAGTGACAGGCTCACAGGGCGCCTCAATGCACCTTGATTAGGAGCCCGATGGAGGGGGAGGAGAGAGAGAGAGAGAGAGAGAGAGAGAGAGAGAGAGAGAGAGAGAGAGAGAGAGAGAGAGAGAGAGAGAGAGAGAGAGAGAGAGAGAGAGAGAGAGAGAGAGAGAGAGAGAGAGAGAGAGAGAGAAAGCGCGTCAGAGCAGAGCATGACCATGGAACCACACACCCACACACATGGAGCAGGAGTTCCAGACACAGGTATAGTGCAGCAGATTAATGGCATATTTCAAGAGAATCGTTCAAATTGGTATAAAAGTATGACATTTGGCACAGATACTCTCTAAGGGTCACTTTTTGGGAAAAAGGCGCTGGCCACCCAAAAATTCAACATGGCGGGCATTTTTTCAAGATGGCCGCTATTTCTGTCAAATGTCATTATGTCAATCGTTATGTCAATCGTTATGTCAAACAGTGATGTAGGTATAACATTTTGTGAAAATACTGTCCCTCAAAAATTCAAGATGGCAACCATTTTTCAAGATGGCCGCCATTTCTCTTGAATCCTTACATCAATTTTTTAAATGGTGATGCTATCATCAAATTTGGTACAAATATTCTTCAAAGAACACACTCAAAAATTCAAGATGGCCACCATTTTCAAGATGGCCACCATTTCTGTCAGAGCTCAATTTAATGTTTTAAAGGAGAATTCCGGTGTGATATTGACCTAAAGTGTATTGAAACATGATACCGAGTGTGAACGTATGTCTCATAGCCCATCTCGGCTTGTCCCCTGCACTCCAAAATCTGGCGCTAGTTAGCCGATGCTACCAACAGCTTTTTCAATAGTGGTGCTTCGGCATCGGGCTAGCCATGCAAATAAATCACTGTTTTACACCCATTTACGAGGCTCAATGTATCTCCACACTTCATTGGTAGACTTCCGAGGGCCCTGACATTTAAAATGAGACATTGAGAACTTTGAAAAAGCACTGGTAGTTTACTTACAAGACGATTTATACAGACAGTATCTTCACGAAGTTTAGCGTTTGCAGCCATCTTGAATTTAGTCACGATAAGTCGAGCAACGAGTAAGAATGAACAGGTATGATAAGGGATCAGATTCCAAAAATAATTCAGTGGAAATGCATGGATTCCAGTTTCTTCCAGTAGCAGCAACTGGAATCCATGCATTTCCACTGAATTATTGTACCACTATTAATAGCACCACTATTGAAAAAGCTGTTGGTAGCATCGGCTAACTAGCGCCAGATTTTGGAGTGCAGGGGACAAGCCGAGATGGGCTATGAGACATACGTTCACACTCGGTATCATGTTTCAATACACTTTAGGTCAATATCACACCGGAATTCTCCTTTAAGGAAGGTTTTGTTTAATACGCAGAGCTGCCAACCCTCACGCATTCGATTGGTGTAAGAGTGTGTGGAGCCAATCAAATTAATGAATCTCACTCTCAATGTGTGTGAGGCAGCTCTGATTTAATAGAGTGAATGTCATAACACAACCAGGGCACACTGGTGACTTCACTGCTGTGGAACTCAGCATTGGGTTCAGTGTCAGCTGATCTAGTTTTACTTACACTGTAGTTCTTGACTAGTAGTAATAGTATAGCTAAGTTTAGTGTCCCAAATGCTGTCTAACAGCCCCTCATCAATTAGCTAGTAATAGATGTAGTTAGATAGCCGCACCTGAATTGACAGGTTGTGCCAGCGCGGGAGAGCCGAGCCAAGGGTAAGCGGGGCAATACATGACTTGTTTATGTATGCTTACCTGAAAGGTGTACAAATCAGAGAACTAAAACAGTATAGAAATAAAACATCATTGAAAAATATGTGAAATATTTGTATATCTAAATTACCATTACCACATCGCAAATATGTGTTTTAGTCAACGATACGACACTTGACCAATCACATCAGTACTGCGACTTTTGAATTATTTGTTTGATGCATCTATGTGTGAAAACATTAAACAATATAGGCCTAACCGTCTCGTAGTTGGAGCGCAAGAGAGTAGAATACAATGGATGAAGTCAAGGTAAAGTTGGTTAGTGGCAGACTCAGGTTGTTTTTTTCTTGTTCTCTTTGTTTAATTAACAGGTCCATTTTATGTAGAATAATGTTCTGATGCAGCAAGGTTTGGGCTATGTGTCGTTGTTGTAAGGTTTATCCCTGACGCAAAATGTAAAAAAAAACCTTTACGTGCTTCAATTGTGCGAAAAATGAAGCACATTCATTTGAATGATTTTAGCTTGTGTGCGATTTATCGCGGGCACGGGTCGGGTAACGGGCAAAATATTAACGGGTCCGGGCGGGTGCGGATTTAATTTTAATATCACCACAGGTGACGGGTCGGATTGTGCTGAACTTCTCGGGTGCGGGCGGGGGCGGGTCTAAAAAAATGGACCCGTGCAGGACTCATCGGTACAGATCACACGGGACTTAAATGGCACTGGATGAATGATCGGGCTAGGTGTAGGTGACCCGAACCTAGTTGTATCCCATACTTGAATGTGTACTATGTCTATGATTGAGGTGGTAAAAGGATAACCCCTCGGCCTTAACCACTCTTTCACAATAGTGACCTGGAGATCCTTGAGAAGTTTGTGATCCTGCTGTATGATCGATCAAGCACAGCTGTTAGTGTAGATGAGGCTAGACTTGACATGTTTGCCCGAAAGCAGAGGCCATATGAAGCCATTCCTCCAACAAGGGCAGCTCTGTTTCAACACACTAAATGTGCTGCATATCAGGCAGGCTGCATATGGGGTCAAGCAACCCAGTGTCAGCCAGAAGCAGAGAGTCCTGCTGACTGGGGATGGAAAAAGCTTGGTGAACAATGGGGGGTCTTCTGGACAGCAAATGCACCAGTTGCACAAAGCTGTTAACAGCTAGCCAAGTGTGGCTGCAAATCAGAGTGCTGTGGTAGATGCAAATGTTTTAGATTGGGTTTTGTGGTGGATTTCTATGACTTAAAGGATGCATGTATGGTTTTATAAACTTTAATATTACTGCAATTATTATGAGGCTTCAAGGCCTGTACACATCTTGAACAGACCAGACCAGCAGTCAAGGAGTGGGGTGCAGGAGGATACAGTAGACACTAGGCCTCTCATTAGATGGTCAAGAGAGAGGGGATGATGTATAGCTGGTAGATAGATAGATAGATAGATAGATAGATAGATAGATAGATAGATACTTGATCCCCAAGGGGAAATTCAAGAACTGGTGATGATAACAGCAAGGCCAAGTAACAGGTAGCAAGATAAGAAGCCTTGCTTACACCCAACTGGATAGAACCAGCAAGACCCAGAACCAGACAGTTTTGCATATATTTTTATGCAGGATGGGAAAATGGTTTCCACCAATATTCGTAACCCTGGTGGATGCTGATTGGCCAACAGGTGTCTTTCGAAAGTGGCGAGAGGAGAGGGCCCAACTCTAAGGTTAAGGAGTATAAAAGATAGGCCGCAGCCATCTTTTAGTCAGATCTCATCGGGGGGCGCCAGCTGATGACATCTCACCTCACCCTATTGCTTGACACCTGGTCTGGACATCGTTTAGGCTGGACTATCACTGCAATACGGTGAATAAACATCAACAGTCTTCAGAGACGCCTTGTTTCAGAGTGCTAATTAGTAAATATTTAAGTGATTAATTGCTCATTGGATTCGGAAAGTGGACCAGTTTTTCCTGTGCAATTACAAATGTGAATAAAAAAGTAAGTTTGCAGTGGGCGAGAGCCGATTTCCTGATTCTGGGCCGTGATGTATATGAACAACTTCCTGGATATGTTGCCCCCAATACAACACTTGCTGACTGCCAAGCAGGGAGGCATTGGCTACCATTTTTAACAGTCTTTATTATGACTTGGCAGGGCACAACCTCTCAATCTCAGGCTGGACACTCTAACCACAGGCCTTTGAGCTGGTAAAAATGTGAATAGAACTTATGTTATTCTTTCAATCCTTCCTTTTAACTCAGTCCCAACAGAGTACACTATTAAAGCAACACTCACCTTGAAAAATGCCTTGAATTTTTGCGATTGCCTTTTTCTAAAAATGTGGCTGTTAGAATATTTTTGCTAACATGCATGTGTGCATCAGTGTACATACTACCAAAATGACGGCCATCTTGGAAAAGGTCTCCATCTTGAATTTTTTATTGGCCAAAAAGTGGCCTTAACAGAATATTTGTGGCATATTTTCTGTATCACTTTTTGGAAACCGTGGCAATGCACATAGGACAGTAATGGCAGCCATCTTGAATTTTTGAGTGGCACATACCTTTTCCCAAAAGAGTGTTCCTTGAAGAGTATTTCTGCCTAATTGTATGCTTGCATCACCATTTGAACAATTGAAATGATTAATATTCGACAGGAACAGTGGCCATCTTTAAAAATGGCGGCCATCTTGAATTTTTGAGGGACAAGCATCTTTTTCCATTAGCATTTCCTTTAGAGAGTATTTGTATGAAATGGTATGCTTAGATCACTGTTTGAATCATTTATATAATAAGCATTGAATAGCAATGGCAGCCATCTTGAAAAATGGCTGCCATATTACATTTTTGAGTGGCCAGCGCCTTTTTGACATTTGGCCAGCGCCAAATTTCAAGCTTCTATACCCCCCCCCCCCCCCGCTAACCAGCCAACCTCTAACTGCTCATTGCTCGTAAATGGTCTGGGGACTGATTTAATATAAATGGCAATGCTTCATTAGAAAGGCATATCATGCAGTTTTTCCCTCTTCAATGAATAGATATACTGTATCATTCTAACAAGTAAACAAATGGGCCTTTCTTTTGTGCTATCTGGTTCTGATGTGTTAGCCCTTATCATTTTATACATTAGACTAAAATTACTTTCTTAACTTTTAGCCTTTTAGCAATCAAGAGCATGTATTTAGTAGCTAGTTCTTAATACTTAATATCTTAATACCCTGGGCTCTTGACCTGCTTATTCACCTAATCTTAGTTCATAATAAAGCCGCTGACCAATTAGCTATCTAATTTGGAGGTTTGCGCTAACATGCAATTTACTCGTTACTTCTCCCTACATGCACAGGTAGTAATTAGTTGCTGTTAGTATGATTGTGCACATTGAGGATTAGGCTCTGTTTTTTACCTCAGGGCCAGGCTGTGTTTATGAGCACTCGGTGGAGACTTCAGTACACACACAAAATGGCATTCAAGTGGTGTGAGGAGGAGATTGTTCTGCCTGCTGGTGGGTAGTAGGCTCTGTTTGAATGGATTGTTTGTTTTGCATGTATGATAAGGGGGGGTGGCTGTGCATTCTAATTTACAATGTGTATGTGTGTGCGCTCGTGTGTGTGTGTGTGTGTGTGTGTGTGTGTGTGTGTGTGTGTGTGTGTTTCTGTGTGTGTGTGTGTGTGCTTGCGTGCGTGCGTGCCAGCATGTGTGTGTGGGGGCAAGTGTGTGCATTCATGCATGTGTGCTTGAGGGATAGTATTGTGGGTGGTGGTGGCACAGAGGAGAGGTAATAACAGCAGCAAAAAAAAAATTAATGAAGGAATCGCAGAGAGATCAAAATCCAATAACATTATGTGACATCTCTGTAGGAGGTGCGTGCGTGTGTTTGTGTGTGTGTGTGTGTGTGGGTCTGTCTGTCTGCGAGTGTGTGTTTGAGGGGGTGGTCTGAGTGGTGTCACAACCTCTTGATATTGAAAGGCAGAGACTTAATCTTTCTTTTCCTTTTCCCCCCCTCATCCCACACCCCTCCCTCTCTCCCCATCTCTCATAACCTGCCTATCAACGCCTCTGTGAAAAAAGGAGAGGAGTATATGACGTTTATATGTCTTTTTTGAATCCATTAGCACATCTGTATGACAGCAGAGTAGATGAATCATACTGTAGCTCAACTGGCAGGTGCTAATAACCCGCAGGCCATGAGTGCACATCTCAGGGGGCAAACACATAGTTAAAACCTTTCTTTGTTGCAAGTCACGCGGGATAAAAACATCTGCCAACAGTAATTCAGGCTACCAGCTCTTGCATGCTAAAATAGACATGCTAATTGTGTTGGAGCTGGTGTGCTGAAGTATTTTATACCACATGTTTTCGTGCCCATTTATCATGTGTCTGAACACACAGTGACACACAGAGACAAAGACACACACACATACACACATATACACACTTACACAGACACACACAGACAGACAGACACACACACTCGCGCAGACATGGACACGAACACACAGTGACACACAGAGACAAAGACACACACACATACACACATATACACACTTACACAGACACACACAGACAGACAGACACACACACTCGCGCAGACATGGACACGAACACACACAAACACACACAGAGAGAGACAGACACACACACTCGCACACACTCGCACACACACACACACACACACACACACACACACACACACACACACTTCTTACCTGCAGTGCACAACGGTGGGCCCTGAGGTGGGCACTCGGTCGATGTAGTCCCGCACGGTCCGCACATACTGGATGAGGGACTGAGTGGTCTCGGGCACGCCGTGATCAGGCCACACCGTGTAGTGGAAGTGGCGCACCACGCGCGGGTATGCCAGCTGGCCCTCCTGTAAGATGCCCAGAAAATGCCCGCCGGTCAGAGCCAAAGCACACACAGCCCATCACACTGAGGCATGAGCAGTCACATCACTCTCAAAATGTGGTGTGCACTGGGGCGATAATTAGAGTTATATAAACAAGATTACGTGAGTTTTTGTAGGTAACAGAAAAAAATATATATTTGAAAACTTCCTGGTTACCCCAGAGTCTCTCTATCTCTTTCTCGGCCCATTATGCATAATGGCAGTTGAGTTTCCAGCTACTCTGTTTCAATCAAATCTCTCACTGGATATTAATCTGTCCATATCAAACACCACTGGCACCACCGCCGATAAGGCTCCGTGACTTGAAAGTATTTTAAGCAATCGAGTCTGTCGACAAAAGCTTTCTCCTATCCTCTTCCCGTGATTTATTGTCAGATCATTAATTTGTCAAGTCAATATGTTGAAAGCAATTTTCTGAATCAGTGAGTAAAGAAATGAATGTTTTTTGTCCTCCTAAAAGAAGAGAGGTGGGGGTGGGGGGGTAAAGAGGAGTAAAGTTGTTGTCACTCACATAGCAGATCTTGAACTCGCGGATGGTCCACTCTGGGAGCACCGACTCGGAGAGCACCTGCACCACCAGGTCCCCGTAGTACAGCGGCTCTCTGTTCTGGGGCCAGTAGTGGTCACACTTCACCTGGGGGACAGATGGAGAGAGGGAATTTGAATGAAAAGTAACTTTATACAATCATTGGAGAGAGAGTGAGAGAGAGAAGACAAATTAAAAAAAGAATAAAGAATGCATAGACCAGGTAGAAATGGCAGAGTTTGAAAAGGTAGTGACAAAGAAAAGAAAAAGAAAAAGAAAGAAAGGAAGAAAGAAAAAAGAAAGAAAGAAAGAAAGAAAGAAAGAAAGAAAGAAAGAGGAGATACAGAGCCAGACACATTAGTTGAGAGCTCCAGTCGTTCCGGTCAGAGGTAGGCTAAGCTAGCTGACCTGATGACGTCAGCCAGTCTTCAGAGAATGTAATCGCCTCGTGCTTCACGGGTCAACCAACAGACCGACCAGGCCTTTCATCTTCAGCCCGTCTCTTTCTCTCTCTTTTCCTCTCTTTAGATATTGGCAGTTTTTTGTTATTCCTCTCTGTTTTTTTTTCTCTCGCTCTCTCTTTTGGTCTGGACTTTATCACCAAGGCAACAGAGGAACGTCGGCAAGCCCGGGAGGGGTTGTGGTGGTGGTGGTGGTGGTGGTGGTGGTTCTCACTTACCCGGCCTTTCTCCACGCACTGCGTAACCATGACGATGTTGTGCACGTTCTGCTCCCACACCATCCTCCAGAAGTCCTCCTTGGTCCCTGGGAGTGGCCCCTGCGTAGCGATGTACTCCCGCCGGAAATTATTACCCTGATGGACAGACAGATGGAGAGGGACATGAGCATGAGCAAAGAGATGGACAAACGCAGACAGGAAAAAAGGAAGACAGACAGACAGACGGACAGACAGACAGACAGACAGACAGACAGACAGACAGACAGACAGACGGACGGACGGACGGACAGACAGATTGATGTTGTACAGATATAAGGTATGAATGGACTTGTATTTCCAACACAGGTACACAGATAGAAATACAACAAGTGACAATAGGCAGGTGGACAACATGGACGTGTGTAAAGTGACCCACAGGTGTCCAGGTGGAAGCCTGCATAACATATGGAAACAGAAGGGCACTGAGAAAGACAGACAGCTACGCAAGAAGCAATTAATGAGCCTGCTTATAACAAACAGCAACGTTAAGCAACAGAATGTGTTTACTGAATGGCGTTGGTGAATGTTTAAGAGGATGCAAATTACACCCGCGGCTGCGATAAAGATTCAAGTAACTGCGAAGCCTGCTATTTTTGTTTTCACATGGGAGAGAAAGCACCCTCATTATTCTCTCCCAGGACAAGAGACACCTGAGGAAGGCTCCCAGAATGCTTAGTCATCCCACAGATAAACAAAAACAGCTACGGCTAAACAACTCTGCTAACAAGCAAGAAAAGAACAAACAACAAACGACTCAGCAATTTTTAAATATATATATATATATATATATATATATACATATATATTATGACTATGGCTTTAGGACAACAGACATAACACAGCACAAGGAGGAACTGGCTGGGTCTGTGTGTGTGTATGTGTGTAAACATTTTGTGCGGTAGCCCAAAGGGGAAAGGCTGTCATTTGACTGGCATGGGTAAGCTAAGAGGGGAAATGGGCCTTTTGAGACCTGTGAAGTGGGGGATCATCCATTTTCAGGAATCTAGTTATGGAGTCAGGGCAGGGGAGGTCATTAGTGTGCCCCATACAGAGTGTGTGTGTGTGTGTGTGTGTGTGTGTGTGTGTGTGTGTGTGTGTGTGTGTGTGTGTGTATGTGTGTGTGTTTGTGTGTGTATGTGTTTCAGAATTCAGATTATGTGTGTGCGTGTCATTAGAATGTCCCCTGGTGGTTTGGGCCATTAGACTGGCCCACAATGGAAAAAGCATCTGTGTGTGTGTGTATGTATTTGGGTTATTGCACCAGCCCTCAGTGGGAGTGCATGAGTGTGTTAATGGCCATTATTTGAGCGATAGCCAGGTTTCCAGACCAACCAGACTGCACATTTGTCCACACACACACACACACACACACACACACACACACACACACACACACACACACACACACACACACCAAAAAGCACACCATGTTGACCAACAAATGTAGCACTATGGCATATGTTCTAATAGATGTCTATGGTATGTCCATATCTGGTAATCCGATCTGATCTTCCACTAGGCTACTTTTATGTTGTGTGCAGGGGATGGCATTCACTGTTTCCATGGTATTTGTACTTCTGCTGTTAAGCTCTGATTTTACTATTCTTTGACTGGTTGGTATGAGAAGAGGTGGTGTACAGTATGTGTGCATGTGTGTGTGTGTGTGTGTGCCACAGCGTGTGTGTGCCACAGTGTGTGTGGGTGTGTGCGCATCCTGACTTCCTTTTATCCAAAAATCATTCTAAATTCTTTCATAAATCTACAATTTAGGTAGGGCAAAGGGACAACTCTATTTCGCAGAAACTCACTGGCATGTAGCTGGCGTTGATGAAGTCTGAACAAGGGTCGTCTTCCAAGTAGGACAGCTTCACCCTGGTGGAATCGTCTGAAAGATACACAGAGACAGGTGGTCCGGCTCACTGGGTGGGCGGGTAAGGCTGAGGCTTTCATCCTACTGCCATCGAACACGGCTGACTAACCAGCCACAAACACAAACACTGGTAGCCTGTATTTCAGTGAGGGCTTAAGACAGTGGCTGTAGGCTAAAGATATAGTACTATTATGTCTGTTCCCAGTGTTTGTTTGGTGTTTCCATCACAAAGTTAAGAACACTATGACTCATTCTTAAACTGGTATGCTGAATGTACAATATCCTTGTTTCTCATTTCGTCCAGTTCAAATTATCCCCTAAATTTTTATCTCTGCAATCTGGTGTAATTGCCATAATATTTGTAAATTGTATAAAATACAGTATGTGACTGATCGTCTCCCCCACCACAACTACATTTGTGGAGAAACTCGCTGAGGGTGGAGATAGCAATGTCATAAAACACGGCTATAGTGGCCATTAGAAAGTCGAGCTAAATCAATGACAAGTCCTTTCTCAGCAGAACACAGCTCTCTCTTTGCTACAGGGTTGCTGATACACCCAAACTCAGTGCTCACGGCTGATATACACCTCTACCAATACAACACTACAACTGTACCTCTCTCTCTCACACACACACACACACACACACACACACACACACACACACACACACACACATTTACAAATACACACTTACAGGGCAGTATATTGTTGTATCGATTCTTGCCACGGTTCTCCGATAAACGAGCTGCATCCAGAGGCTGGTTTCGCCCCACATCTTTCAGGTCCTGAAAGGAACATTGGCATCACAGGTTAAAGAGTCCAAAGCTTAGAGGTTCACCCTGCACATTATGACAAAACATAACACAGCACAGCACAGCACAGCACAGCAGCTCGCCTTGATGGGATTCTAAATCCTTTCAATGTCGCATTTAAAAAAAGTGTGCGTAGTACAAAATGGCCCAGTTCTACACATACGAAAAAAGGTGGCGATTTTATCAGTAATACATGATGTTTTTTGTAAGGCACTAAAAATATTGAGAGCGAGGGTTTTCGCCACAGTAGGCCGTTAACTCTAAGGAGTTGGCCCAGGAGCAGCACCATACCTCAAACTCCTCAGAGAGCAGGTAATTAGAGTCGGCCAGCAGTTTGGAGAGGTGGGTCTCAAAGTGCGAAGCTTTCACCGGGCTGTGTGGAAAAACAAACAAACAAACACAAGAGAGCCAAGGTTTGGATTAAACTCCCTGCATCTGATAAAAACAACAATAAAAAAACACCTCTAAGATCAAATGGATGGGAGGGAGTTGTAAGTACACACCTCGTCACACGGCGATTGCTGCAATAAAAAGGAAGAGAGTTTGTGATCAGATGGCGTTGGTTGAGTTTAATCACCCCAAACACACACACACACACACACACACACACACACACAAACACACACACACAAAACACACACACACACACACACACACACACACACACACACACACACACACACACACACACACACACACACAAACACATACACACACAATGACCACCCCAATTTTGACATGTACTCTGTGATTTCTGCTCACCAGTCAAGGATTCTCACTTCATTTCTCACTCTCTAATCTAATTACTCTTGCATCGATTAAAGTGGCTGAGCAGTAAGGAAGGGGCAAAAAAAAACACTCCTTCAAATAGCATACTGATAACAGGGAAAAGACAGCACACTGGTGCCAAGCCAACCAGACTCTAATGAAAGACAATGACAAGGCCATTTATCATTGTGGCTGAGTTCTCATGCATATGTTACTCCAGGTAAAACTACATGTAAACATCAAATCATTGAGTAAACATAATAACATGATTTAGTTTAGGTTTTAGCCAAAACACTGTATATTATGGTCTACCATACTATAGTCATAGTCTTTCTCTGTAATCCCAGAAAGAATGTTTGGAAGGGGCTGCAAACTTTTATACAGATCTCTGCTATGATAACCAGCCAGACTGAAGTGATGGCTTCACACAAGCTTTGGATGGCATGTCCAAAAGACTGAGTGTGTCTGCACTGCTGCCTATCTCATCCCTGGCATCCTGCTTGCCTGCCTAAGCCATCGGCATGGTGACCGGGCCCACAGGCTCCAACACACGTAGGGACCAAAATAGAAATAAGTTTTTGGGCTTTATTGTGTCATCCCTGACTCTTTATGTATTTTAATGTATGACACAGAGTACTGTTTCATATTTTATATTTAAGTGGTCAAAATAAAATCAGTCAATCAGTCAATCGATCAGTCGCGCACACAGGCAGATCGTCCGCAGCAAAAGAGAGAAATACCCCAGCCCAGTCCAGTCAAGCCAACGCGGTGCGGGAGCATGCAGCTCTGTGTGTGGGCCAGAGATGTGGATCAATGGACCGGCGGGCCGTCCGCAAACAGGAGAGGAGTAATGAATAGAAATAGCTTTAACACCATGCTTTTACTTTCCTCCCATTGATCCACTCGGGCTTGCGGATAATTGCATCTATTATTTTGGTACACCCGCACGTACACACAACACACACGTATACACTTATACACACACACACAAACTCACGTTCATACACACACATACATACACATACACACACTCAGGCACTCTCACACACACACACACACACACATACACACAGATAGTCATACAAACGGACAGGCAGACAGACAGACAACACTTGCAGACGCACTCAGACAAAAACACATAAGAGGGTCTGGCTACATTTAGGAATTGGAGGTATGACATCATCCTGAATTGAAGCCTCCTGCTGTGTCTGTGACAATGGGAAATGAGAGTGGCCATCTCACTCACCAACCTCTGTATGTCTGCCTTTTTCTCCCTCTTTCTTGCAGTCACATGAACACACACCACACACACACACACACACACACACACACACACACACACACACACACACACACACATACCACGTATGGCCACACATACATGTATATTTAACATATTTATAACATATATTTATATTTATAATATATGTTTATATGTATAATCTAGAAGGACCTCAAATACTTCTAGTACTAAAAAATTGAATTGCAAAATGATTTGCCGACATAATAAAATAAATAAAACTCCTTAAACGATTTTATTCATTAGGCCATGGATGTCGTGCAACACAATTCCACTCTCAAATTGCCCTCCTGAGTCATTGAACCACAGCGAAAGAATGTGCAGGCAAAGGAGCAGTATCGAGTGACCTCAAATCAATCCACTGATCCAATCTCAGATGGAAAAAAAAAATCTAATTCAGACCACAAATTGAAAACGCTCTTAGATAATAAAAACATTTCCTGCTGCGGTTTTGGGCTTAAACGCCTATGAGAAGGAAAAAGGAAAGATGTTGATCAAAGAGAACGGCGCTCTCTTGGTCACTCTTACCTCCGCACGCCCATATAGATCCCTGAGGTCGGCACCTCCTTCCACATGCTCATCCTGACCACAGGGCCTTCCTGCACAGCTCTGGAGAGAGAGAGAGAGAGAGAGAGAGAGAGACACACACACACACACGTAACTAATAACACACACACCCATGTCATATTCAGTGTCTTAGGCACTAGATACTCAGTACTGCATTCATTAATAAAGTAAAGTGTGCTGCTAATACTATATTAGTACATGTTGTTGAGATTGTGGGCTGGGTGGGGGGGGGGGGTGTCAGTGTTCTGTACCACTAATGACCACATGGGGACCTGAGTGGAGATTGACCCAAGCTTCCTTCACAGACCAACACCCTATTTCGGTCTCCTGGCCTGTTCTCTACGGTCCAATTCAAATTAAAGCTAAAAAGCATACAATGAAATGCTTGGGGTTAGGGTTAGATTAAGGACTAGTGACATGTTAGTATATAGTATCATTTACTAGTTATAAAACGTCACTGTTAAAACCAACTGAGAGTCGAATTTAAAATAATATCCCAATCCTAAAAGAGACTAGAGGGTAGGAATGAGGGGAATTCTTATTCTTCATGAGAATCTTTGGCATTCATTCTATTTCAGTATTTTGTTGTCTCGTGTTTGACATTCTAGAGAGAAAACCAGAGAGTCAGACTCTTCTCCTCACATCATTCCTCCACCCCCACCTCCTCCGCTGCTCATAAATGTTGAGTTAATAAAAAAAAAGAAATGCCTTCACCCTCATAATATCACCCGCATGCTGGTATTTGTACATTTCACCAGAAGGCTACGCAGAACACCGAAGAGTTTAATAAGATGACAAGCCCCATAAAGGTCTGGACTATTTAGTTGGATTCAATTAATGAACAGGAACTCTCTCTGCCTCTCAGCCATTTCCTCGCGACGACGCATTTCCCCAGGAATGAATGCCTGCTTCCTTTTCTCGTGAACAATGTGCCCTAATTATTCGCTAATGCCCGGCCCTCGCGGAGGAAATGGAGTTCATGACATTCGGCTTCCCATCCCCATCAGACAGCCTGGCACTGGCGTAGACCTCCGATGGCACTGTGTGTGTGTGCTGTTGACGTGTCTGTCTGTCTGTCTGCCCTTTTGGAGGTATGGCTGGTGGCTGGCTGAGTTAGCGTACTGAAATATCTCTTGGAACATTAAGCGTTAGTGTCAGTACTTAGATCGGACTCACTGGATGTTTATTGTCTATGCTTTAAGTGCCACACTATACGTGTGTGCAGTACTTAGTATTAGACAGTGGTTCATGTATAAGCCAATAGCAGTTGTAGTCTTATTAGTCATGTGTGGCTCTGGTTTCACAGTCTGGATCAGTAACTAGGCATTTCATTCTAGCATGCAGATAGGGACTTTTAGTATTGGCCAGAGTGCACTTGCATGGTTAGTTGCCATGCTATCTTTCTGTAACACCTGCTTCCGTATCAGAGTGTGCATGTTTACCGTTGTAAGCTTGAATGTTCTGTTTGGATGCAATCCATTATAGTGCATGACTCTGTGTTGTTGTGTGTGTGTGTGTGTGTGTGTGTGTGTGTGTGTGTGTTGGTTCAGATTCTCACACTTTGCGGACTCGCTGTCTGTAGATGAGCAGAGCGATGATGGCGATCATCATGCCCGTCAGGAACATGCCTGCGCTGAGCCCCTCGATTATTCCACTCAAAGGCTCTGAAAGAACACAACAACAACCACCACAACAACAACATAAATACACAAACAACACACCACATCCTGTTTAGACATCTAAAACATACCAACATACATACCACAATTTCCCACAATACAATATTAGCCACGGCTTATACATTGATTTTGCAAAATTTCTTCAGCTATGAGGTTAATACACGGGGGCAGTTAATATGGTATTAATATGATTTTGTTTCTTTTAACTTGCATAAAACATTGTCCTGCGGCTTATACACAATGCGGCTAATACACAGGAAATTACTGTAAACAAAAATATATTTTTGGAGCGGACTTTAATGACCACTCGGCCCTTACCTGGCTGGGTGGTGAGGGGCAGGGACAGGTAAGTGTCTGTGAAGAGTGGCTCCTTCTGGTTGTCCTCAAACAGCTGAGTGAAGGCCCTGATGCTTAGCCTGATGTGGAGAGAGAGGAGAGAGAGAGGGACTTTTTTAAGTGCAGAGTGTATTGATCTCTATGGCTCAAGAGTGCAACTCATTCACAGAATGTATTGATTTCTATGGATAAAGAGTGAAATTCATTGATTCATTCCCTGCATTGTGTCTAGAGGGACTTATCTTCGAAATATCACCGCCCAGCTGAATTAACTGCTCTGGGGTCAGGCAGAGTTGGCTAACCACAGCTTCAGAAAGTAAAAGTCCTACCATGTACTGTGCACTTAACACAGGTGATTTCACCAATTAGCTTATCTACCTGGCTGAAGAGGTGTGCTAATTAGAATCTAATCTTAAAAGCTCGTTTAGAGAATGGTTGGAACAAAACATGTGGTGGGACTGTTTCGTTCTGAAGGTTATCCGGGGTATCCTGGGAAACGTACCCACCTCTGAGGTGAGGTGATGCCTACCTGTACGCAGTTTTGGCCTTGAGAGGTCCGTCACAGAAGGTGTTGAGGTAGTGCCTCTTATCGGGGTCCAGCTCGCACGCTCCCCCCAAGGTGTCCATCCCAGCCCCCAGGTTGATCTCAAAGACCTTTCCTGCCATGTCAGGATTGTCGGCACAGTGGCTGGAGAAGTAGTTGGTCTGGTAGGCCCGCACTGAGCTGTTCATCTTGTAGTCCAGGTACGAGGGTAGCGGGTGCTTTCGCTCTGGCTGAACGAGTTCGCCATCTGTAGGGGAGAGAGAGAGAGAGAGAGAGAGAGAGAGAGAGAGAGAAAGATAGAGATAGAGAGAGAGAGAGAGAGAAAAAGAGAGAGAAAGAGAGATAGATAGAGAGAGAGAGAGAGAGAGAGAGAGAGAGAGAGAGAAAGAGAGCGAGAGAGAGATGGGGGTAAGTAATTGGGGTAACATTTTGATTTATTTATATTTATTTATTTGTTCGTGCATCTCTGGGGCACAAGCTGTCCTCACCCTCCTCCTCCTCTCCCCACCACCCACCCTCTTTAAAAAACGATGGCAGCCATTCATTCTCCAAGCAGACACAGTAACAAGGACAAAGTAAAGGACAGCAGGTGCTGCAAGGTTGTCATCAGTAATTGAGCGTGGTTTATGGGGGAAGAAACACACTTGTACTTCTCTTCCTCTCATTTCCCCCCTACACACTCCCATCCTCCTCCTCTTCCTCCTCATCATCATCATATTCATGGAGGAGGATGCTAATTGCCTACAGCCTTGATTCAAATCATACAGACAAGTGAACAGCCTCTGCAATTATCCTATAAGTCTAATGTGCGTCACCTAAATGGGGGGAAGAGAAACAGGAAGATGGAGAGAGAGAAAGAAGGTGGGATGAAGAGGTAAGGGGAGATAATGAAGAAGAAAAAGAAAAAGAACAAGAAAGCAACTGAGGAGGAGGAAGAGAAAGAGATACTGAAGAAGCAGAATAAAAGAGTGAAAAGAGTAAATGAGCAGGAGGAGGAGGAGGAGGAAGAGATACTGGAGAGATAGAATAAAAAAAGAAATTGAGGAGGAGGACAGGAATGGAGTAGGAGGAAATAATGAGGAGAGAGAGAATAAATGAAGAGGAGGAGGAAGAGGAGGAGAGGGACAAGAAGAGAGGGAATGGGAGAAAGGAGAGGGTGAACTCATTGTGTATGGGACTATGGGTAAATGCACTATTAGTAATAACGGGACCTGTTGTATAACGGTTGGTACTATGGTCATTATTATTGAAGTGAGTGTGTTGAGCCTACCGTCAGACTCAGCAACAACGATGGTGAAGAGGCGCACGGCCCCGTTAACGTCACTGAACCAGCTGCAGTTGAACTTGAAGAAGATGGAGGACTGAGTGACGCGTGCAGCTCGCTCGTTCACCCGCACACTCTCTGGAGGCTCTGGTGGACCTACAGGACACACACACACACACACACACACACACACACACACACACACACACACACACACACACACACACACAGATGACTTCATCAGCTGACCTCAGATCAGTTTGCCTGCACTGTTTCTCACTGTTCAATTGTTACAAATAAGCTCCGAACCAATTGAGTGCTGTCCACTGTAATTCACTGTGGGTCTAAGAATCTACTGATTGAAAGCATATGAATCTACATATTTTAAAAACTTTACTTTTAGCAAGGTTTAGACATCATAAAGTGGCAATGACCTCTTCAATGTGGCTAAAAGGCCGCAAGTCCTTCATATTCATATATTCCCTGACAACATTTCATATCACAAGTGAAGTCTGGGACTTTGTTGTTCCACGTCTGTCTCAGTGTGCCAACGTGTCCATTAAATCTGCAAAGTGGCTGTCAAATCTGGACGATTGATTAATGCCATTTCAGAGGCAACAACTGCCATGTGATTTGAGTGCCGATAGAGAAAAAACACACTCGACACTCGAGAGCAACTTCATGCTTGTTCAAAACTCCACCGCCTTGGATTTCGACATACAGTAAGTGACTCTTTTACCACGGGTTGTTTGAGGTTTAAGTGTGAGACAACATCCTCCTTGGCAGCAGGGAGATAGAACCGCATATTGCCTCTTTTTTTAAAAAAAAAAAGGATAACAGAAAAGAAAAATGGCTAGGCCTCAGTAAATTTGTTGACTTCAAGCCAGAGCATGAACGTACCTTCTGCATGTGGCTGGGGTTACAGGGAGGATTTATTAGTTAATATGGCACTCCTCCGATCTAATTATGCTGCTTCTGACTCGCTCTCTCTCCTCCCCAGCACTCATTCCAAGCCCTCAGCCGATAAGGATGGTGGGGGGCTTGGGCCATACTCATCCTGTTTCCATTCATCTTTTGCTTTTCTCCTCCACTTTGCTCTATCTTGCTCTTTTTATCTACAGTAGGAGTTTTTTTTTTTTTCTTCTTTTGTTGTCTCAGACCTTTTTTCACTCTTTACTCTCTCTACTGGTTCTCTCTCTCTCTCTATGCCTACATTTGTTATCTTCTGTGACCTCCCTTCTCTCTCTCTCTCTCTCTCTCTCTCTCTCTCTCTCTCTCCCTCTTTCTTCTATTCTGCTCTCCTGCTCTTTCTCTCTCTTTGTCTCTAAATCCCTTACCTTGTCTGCTCACCTCCCTTGGGAGCAGAGCTATTTGCAGGCGTCTTTATTTAAAGTGTGTCGGGCCTCTCCCCCTCTGCTGGGACACAATGCTGTGCGAGGCTGGTTAGCAGGGATGTCCCACTCCCACCTGTCATCCCACTCCTATACACACACTACTGCTGCTGCTGATCTGGGACCTGTGCTACTGTAGCTACACCTCCCTGTTCCCTAAAGATGACATCACACCCTCTTTGGCTAGCTGGCTTCACAGCCACAGTCTGTGGACTCGAGGCTATGTTGGCAGATCTGTAGTTGATACTACATCTGTGTGGGATTGTAGGTAAAGATGTTACAGTTTTTTACAATCACTTTGGTACTCTTTTCAGAACCTTGATGTCATTTTTCAAAACTCTAGACACAAAACTCAAAACGGTTATCACTTGTAACACAGGCTGTCTAATGTTCAAAACATTGCATTGTGCATTCACATCTTTAAAGAAATCTTGCACTTGCACAATCATTGGTTCAAAAAACAAATTTACTGTGAAATACCATTAAAACATAACTATAGATCACCCACACACAAGCAACCGATAGTTTCACTGTGTCACTGTTCGTACAATCATTAAATATTGTAGAACAAAGTGATACAGGTTTCATTATGGTACTACATGTACAGTAAATACATCTCTGTAAAAGTACTGCAGTAGTAGAGAGAATACTACAGACACAGTCGAATCATTGAACACAGTTTGTAATATATTGATGCAAAACACTACAGAGCAAAAATAAATAGCTATGAAATAGAAAATAAAAGACAGTACTGTAAAACATCAAATCATCAAATGTAGTGTTCCTCAACTTGCTCCACGCTAATTGGTGACAATGAATCTCGTTACAGTATCTTGAAATTTTCATGATTTGAAGATTTATGTGTATTGTATCCAAGCAATTGAGAAAAGGGTTAGAGTTTTTAAAAATGTGCATTTTGATCATTGGTTGTGAGTTTTGTGTCTAGAGTTGTAAAAAATGACATCAAGATTAAAAAAAAAAAATAGTAACAAAGTGATTGTAAAAAACTGTAAACTAAAAGTTCCATTACTGTGCACAAGGTTCTCGAACAGCAGATTTCAGGATTTATCAGACAAATTCTTTAGCTGTCCAACACAAAAATGTCTCACCTCTGAAACAGACTCAGCAAACCAAAGTACTCTCTCCGTATACTCTTTCTATAGTGTGTGTGTGTGTGTGTGTGTGTTTATTTGTCCTGTCCAAACACCATTTTTTCCTTTTCTTATTAGCTGTTAATGGCTGAAAACGTTCTAAAAAGATTTTTTGGCCGACTATGAGAATATCTCTTGGCATCTCTTTTGCGCTGAAGCTTGCACAGTGCTGCCAGACTGATACATTAGACCCGGCTCTCTCAAAGCCCAGTAGCACTTAATCACCAGCAGCGTCCTTTGGAATAGGATGGGGCGGAGGAACCAGTAGTTCGCTCACAATTCTCTCTCCTAAGATGTCATTTTATCTCAGCTACTCTTCTTCACCCCATCTCTTCTCCCACTCCATCTCCTCCTTCTCCTCCTCCTCTCCTCTCCTCTCCTCTCCTCTCTCTCTCTCTCTCTCAGACACACACACACACACACATACATACATACAAACATGCAGCAGTCTCTCTCACACACACACATACACATTCACACAAAAACAAAAACAAATATACACACACTGATACACTCATACACACACACTCACGTACACACACACGGTGCGTACACACACACACGGCGTACACACACACACACTCACACACACACACTCTTCTTCTTTACCCCATCTCTTCTCCCTCTCCATCTCCTCCTTCTCCTCCTCATCTCCTCTTCTCCTCTCTTTCTCTCATTTACCCCTGCCCTCTTCAGATAAATCATGATGACAGAACTGGAATGCAGGGCAAGTGGAGGAACTTTTTGTCATCAATACAAACTAGCGACTAGTGCCTTCCAGCAAAGCCTCTTCATGAGCATGATTCAGCATTACAGCATTTTCTTTTACTTTACTGCACCATTACAACATTTCCTTTTACTTTACTGTTTGCCTGGGAGGTGACCTTTCTGTTTCTTTAATTGCTAACTGCTCTCATGTTGAATCTATATCATATAGTTTGAAAGATGGCTAAATGAGTTATATAGTTAAATGCCTGACATTATACAACGTGAAGTATTTTCAAGTCTGCTTGAGCAAGCTTTTCTGCTAGGTGCTTGTTATGCTTTTGAAAAAATGTGGTGTGCTCAAAGTAATTACAGTTCAGCCTGTGCAATGCAAACAGCTAGGAGAGAGTAATATAATTGACTCAGAACACTAAATGAATGGGAAGACCGTGAAATCGTATGCTCCCTCTCTCTTTCTCTCTCTCAGACACACACACACACACACACACACACACACACACACACACACACACAGACATACACACACACACATACATACAAGCGTGCAGGCAGTCTCTCTCTCACACGCACACACAAAAACAAATATACACACACTGATACACACACACACTCGCATACACACACGCGGCGCACACACACACACTCGGTGCACACACACACACACACACACAGGCAGTGTATATACACACACCACACACACACACAAACAAATATATACACACACAGCTCACACACACACATACACACATACACACACACACTCACATATACACACACACACACCACACACACACACACACACACACACACACACACACACACACACACACACACACACACACACACACACACACATACACACACACAAACACATTGATTCAGCACTGGGGATTATTGAAGCACGGCCAAGCATAGATTAGCTGACCATTAAGACATCTGGAGGGCCAGCAGAAATATCAATCAGGGCCTGCAAGGGTAAGACTCAGCAACCTGAGCCGAAGACGAAGACGAAGGAGAAAGAGGACACTGCCAATCCCCTCAACCCCAATCACCACCCTCACCCCATCCCACCCCACCACCTCCATCTCCCCTTCCACTCCCAGCCCTCTGCTAGGCCATGCGTGACTCCACCAACCCAGCAGCGAGGCCTTGTTCATCGGGCAGACAATGAAACACGCGAGCCCCTCAAAGGCTCTATTCATCAAGGCTGCCAGGCCTGAGGAGGCACCATAGATACTGTATGAATCCGTTTGCCTGGAGGCTGAGTGGAGCTTAGGGTGGCGTACCAAGTGTGCTCAAGAGAGACATGCTGGTAGAGTATATGTTCAAATGGTTTAAAGAAGTTTAATACTTTATGTGGAGACTTCAAAAGTGGTCGTGGAATCTGGTGTGGTTGAGCCACACAGCATGAAATTAATTTATGCTTGTGAGTTTAACAAATGAATTTGTCATTAAGTAAGAAATTCTAGTTACCCATGTCGGTACTAAAGGAAATATTAAAACTAAATAAAAGCTCTTGGAGTGTGACCGTTTTTGATTTTGTACTAATTAAGAAATTGCACCTTTAAGGCCAGTATACAGAAAAATGACTTACAGTAATCTCAAGATGGATATTATTTATACATACAGTACACAAATATGGAAAGCAATCTCACTGGGGGAAGTGACAACATGAATGTGTGTGCCTATGGCACTATGTGAGCCAGGCTTTTTCAGGCCTGATGCATTACTTACGGTCGATCATGGTGACGGCGCTCCCTTTAGCTGGTGGGCTGCGGAGAGCCCCTGCCTTGGCGCGGACGGAGATGGCGTAGTTCCGGTGCGGGTCCAGCTTCTCGATCTGGTGCTGTGTGGTGTCGCGCTCGAGCAGCATGGAGTAGACGCGTTCGCCCGTGTCCTCAAGCCGGCAGTCCA
>NC_055978.1:15436961-15441961 GCF_018492685.1 Alosa sapidissima | reverse complement strand
TGATTGTTGAGCTCTACAGTATATAATATAATATAATATAATATAATATCTTAATATGCATAGCTTCAAAAGTCCACGTGCAATTACTATCTTCTGTCCCCCTCCCGAAACTCACGTGTGCGATGTTTAACGATGGTGACTTTTTCGAAGCTGCCACTGCGCGTTGCGATGGAGATGGTGTAGAGTCTACCTGACACCAAGGAGTTGAAGACGCACTCGTGGCTGCTCTTGGACAGCACCTGGCTGTGCACGGTCGTGTCGCCGTATTTCAGCAGGACCTGGTAGTTATCAATCTCTCCCTGTGCCGGTTTCCATGATACGCTAAGGAAGTCAGGCCGACCGTTATTGCTTACGGTGGCCTCGCTAACAGCAGCGGGTACTGAGGGGAAATCAAGAATAAGAGGCAGAGATAAAAACGATAGGCGGGGGTGAGAAAGAGTAGGAAATCAACATTCGCATGTGTCTTGTTTGTTCAGGGGTCTGTTGCCACACAGTTTTCATAAAAAAATGCATAGGCATTGTATACCTTAAGACAGGGGGGCTGCAAGAAAATGTGGACCCTATGACAGACAATAACCCCCCCCCCCCTTTTCTCTCTCTCCCTGGGGGCCCCTTGGTCCCCAGCATAGGCCTAAGCTCAATAAAAACCACAGGGCAACAGGTGACAAGATAAGAAGCCAACTCAGAGAAGAGAAGCTTATTCAAGTTTTCTTTCATGATATTTAAATGCAGGTCGGATAAAAAAAAAAAATAATATCATGGTAATAAGACAGGACATTCAGTATTCCCTTGGAGAATCTGCTGCTGTGAAACTGATGATTGATGTTCTTTATACCCCCAGTTGGACAAAACATTCACTGAAATCCTTGTGCTTGTCCCATTGTTTGGACTAGCACTGCAGAGTTAATCAAGAGTTGGAAGCGCTCTGCCAAAAATAGCCTCACTTTTCCATGGGAAAACAAGGAGTCCGGACAGGAAGACTTTGATAGAGTCCCTGACGTTTGGTGTTGTCCATACAGCGCTTCCTGAAAATTCCGCAGATTCCCATGGCATAGGAACACAACATTGTTTTCTGCCGATCTTATCTGCAAATTAATTTCTGGGACAATAGGTGGACCTGAATTTTTCTTAAGGTTTTTGTAAGGACAGACATGTAAACATGCACAAACTACTTATGGACCCTCTGTCTTAAATCATGAGATTGTTCCCATAGAATCTTTTGTTTATAAATAGTCCCATACACAATTATTGTCCCTATCTAACCTGGGCCTGAAACCATCAACAATAATTCACACTGTCCAAAAATGGGTAGGTCTTAAATGTAAGAAATACAGTATATGTAAACACTGGTTAATGAAGCTACTGGATGAAGGCTCTTAACTTGTGTTTTTTTAAATAGAAATTTTGATACACCCACTATATCCTGTTATCAACATGATTAACCAAAATGTCTGAGAAAATCTATCTGTCTGTCTGTCTGTCTGTCTACCTGCCTGCCTGGCTGGCTGTCTGTCTGTCTGTCTGCCTGCCTGCCTCTTTAAATTTCTCTATATTTCCCACTCCTCTCTGTGTAGGTGCATGGTTGCCTGGGTGCACTGCTGTGAGAGCAGTGAGATGCTTGCTGTGTTACCTGTGCGCCCCTCTGCCAGGACAGCTTTAGAGGCCAGGCCTCCGCTAAGGGTTAGGACCTGCAGCCTGTAGGGGGCGCCGGGGATCAGGCCCCGGAGCCAGCGGGAGGTGGCGTTGGCCGGCACGCTCTCGTTCAGGACCAGCTGGATGCCGTGGGACAGCAGCAGGCGGTACGAGTCCAGGTCCCCCGGCGTCGGGATCCAGGTCGCCTGCAGGGAGTCGGCTGTTCTGTTCCTGATGTTCAGTTGACGCACCTCGAAAGGGGCTGAGATTACATGAACACACACACATGAGTTTATGCACTATGCAAACACAGTGCATGTGGCACACTGACTGATTTCAGTTAATAGGTAAAGCAATCGTGTTGATAGAACGTCTATAACAATAAACAAGCAATGTGCTCAGACCACCCGCATATACTTCTTTTGCATTAATTCTCCCTCAAGCAGAAATACAAACATATACACATACAAATCAACTCACACTTACACGGACGGGTATTAGGGCCACATGAAGAGAAAATATTTTTGAAAATTCCGTGAAAAAATCTCAGAATTCAGTCAGAAATGTTGACTTTTATCTTGAATATTTTGACTTTTTTTCTCAGAAATTCTGATTTTAATCTCAGAAATTATTTCTGACTTTGTTTCTCGCAAATTTGTGACTCGGAATTTTCAAAAATATTTTTCTCTTCATGTGGCCCTAATACTGTTAATACGTATACTTACCCTCCTCGCACACACATTCAGACAAATATATCTGAACGCATAATATACATAGTATATTTACAGTAAACACAGAAATCTGCCTATTTTAATTTTCAGAATATAGTCATTCTCTTGCTTGAAACATGCATTAAATCAGTTTGGTTTATTCTATCTTTTTATTATTAGTTATGCAACCCCAAATCAGAAAAAGTTGGAACGTTATGTAAAATACAAATAAAAACTGAATGTAATAATCTGCAAATCTCTTAAACTCATATTTAGTAGCAAAAAGGACACAGACAACATATCAAATGTTGCAAATTACTAATATGACTATTTCATGGAAAATAGATGTTAATTTTGAAAATAATACCAGCAACATGTTTCAAAAAAAGTTAGGACGGGCGTAACAAAATGCTGGAAAAGTTGGAAGAAGTTGGATGAAGCAATGTAATTTTAATGCTTCTTAACATGAAATTGTGAAGTATTTGGGGAGTTCATCATTTACAGGACATAATATAATTAAAACATTCAGAGAATCCAGAGAAATCTTTGCAAACAAGGGATAGAGCTGGAAAAAAAAAATTGATGACTGTGGTCTTTTGGACCTCAGATGGCACAGCATCAAAACCAGACCTTTTTCTGTAAAAAAAAAAAATGTACTATGCAACAGCCAATCACAGAATGGTCGCACTCCAAAAATCTTTCTTTCTTGGTTTTATTCCATTTAGCAACAGGGGTCAACGAACAAACGTTTCGGCCTGATGGCCTTCGTCAGTGTGTTTCATCCCTATGGCTACTTCCTAGTTTTAAATAGGCAAGTTGCCTCAATTAGTGACACCTGTCCTCATTAGCTCTGAATGATGTCAACAGGCGCTCCGACACTATGCAATAGCCAAAATTGTATTGAGGCATGATACAGAAAATACACTATCTTATCTGGGCCTAAGCTTGTTTAAAATTGACTGAGGTAACATGGAAAAAGGTCCTGTGGTTAGACCAATCAATGGTTAGACCAATCAATTTCTTTTTGGAAATCATGGACTCGTCTGGGCTAAAGAGGAGAGGGCCTATCCAAGTATCTAACCTATCCAACTTGTTTTAGTGCTCAGTTCAGCATGGGCATCTTGCACATCTGGCAAAGCACAATCAATTCTGAATGATGTATACATGTTGTTTTGAGCAAGATATGCTGCTATCCAGGAAATGTCTTTTCCAGAGAAGACCTTGAATATTTCAGGAAATCAATGCCAAAATGACTTATATTTAAACAGCATTTCTCCATAGAGAAAGAGTCCAGATGCTAAAATGGCCTGTCTGCAGTCCAGCCCTGTCAAATTAGGTGCATCATGGAATGAAAAACATGACTAAGAATACCCCATACTGTTGAGAAACTGAATTCCTAACAGCAGTAATGTAACAACATTTCATTCTCAAAACTCTAGCAACTGGTCTCCTCAGTTCCTAAACATTTACATTTGATATGTTGCCTATGACCTTTTTACTGCTAAATATGGGTTTAGAAGACATGTATATTATCACCCTCTGTTTTTATGTGCATTTTACACTATGTCAAAACTTCTTCTGATTTGGGGTTGTAAAGGCACTATTTTAAGCAGCCTTACCCGTTCTCCCGGTCACTGAGGCGGAGCTGCAAAAGGCCCCAGTTATGGTCAGCACGTTGATCTGGTACGCGCGTCCAGGGGTGAGCACATTGAAGGTGCACTCCCTCATATCTGCGTCCAACTCCCTGACCCCCAGGGTAGTATTGCCATGGAGCAGCTCCACCCTGTACTCGCTCCGAGGGGCAGAGCCAGGGGTGTGGCTCCACATGGCGCTTAGCGACGTCTCGTCCGCGTGACGGATGTGCAGGTCGGAGACAGGAGCAGGGGCTAAGATCAAGATGAAGATATCAAATAATCAACAACCTTTTAGGACACTTTAAAAACAAAACCCTCAAGAAAACATTGCTGGTTATTACAGTAATATACTTATACCATGCATATAACATCAATTAACAGATCTTGTACAATGTATATTCTGTTTGAACACTGCTGCCTAGAAATATTGCATGTAATATGCCAGAAACAGTATTTTGCTGAAACAGTGTTATGTATTTGCAAGAAAATAACCCACATCCTAGGACACACAACTTCTAAGTTCTCACAAGAGGATTTCTTAATAGGAAAGCTGTGCTGTCTCATACCTGCGCCTCCATCACAGTATTTGGCCGTGGCAAGTGTCCCGCTCTCCACGATGACCGCAGCCCTGTCCGCATCCCCAGGGCCCAGGCCCAGGTCCCCGAGGTCGAGCTCCGTCACCGTCTTCTTCAGCGTCAGGTTGGCCATCACCTCAGAGCCCTTCAGCAGCAGCACGCGGTAGCGCTCCCACACGCCAGTAGGGGGCGACCATGTCAGCTTCAGACCGCTGCAGTCGGCCAGGCTCCTCAGAGTGAGCTCAGACACTCCGGCTGGGCCTGCAGCACACAGAGCACAGAGATGAGAGAGAGGGAAGACCAGAGGAGGGGATGTTCACATTCAGAACACGCAAATACAATTTCCTGTGTCTTTTATGGCCAAGTCATGGCCAAATTGTTCCAGATTTGTTCTGAATATCATGCTGGATAAAGATGGTTGCATTAGCAAATAAACATGCTGTGCCTTG
>NC_055978.1:15406961-15434461 GCF_018492685.1 Alosa sapidissima | reverse complement strand
TGTACCGGCGTCCAGGGACCAGTCTCCTGAAGCTGTAGGATGTTGCAGTGATCTCCAGGGTTTGATTCCAGGTGGCGTTTAGGCCCAGACTGTCGACGAGCAGTACCCGAATACCATCAACCCTGCCTGGGCCAGGCTGCCAGGAAACGTCTAGGCTTTCATAGGATCCAGAGACCTGGAGGGCCTCAACTGCAGACGGACCTGGAAGAGAGAGACAATGAGATCAGTCCGAGTAGGTATAGGGCCAATTAAACCCGTTAAAAATGCAGTCTGAAATTGTAATGAAAGTTTATATGGATATTTGAGTTAAACAGCTAACGATCACAGTCCTGAAGCAATGGATTAATTGGCTGGAATGGTTTATGGCTTGGTTTTGAGCACATACACTGAACTGAGAGTCACAGATTGCACCTTCAACTACTGGAAGCAGTAGTTAAACCAACTGCTATCCTCAATTCATCCTCACATTTACGTTTCTTGGTGTTTTAAGCTCCCAACATTTTCTTCAAGGCAGCACTGCCTGGAAGGCGCTAGGGTTAGGCATGGGCTAAGGATAGGGTTAGGGTTAGTATTAGATGCCTTTAAGTTGACGGTGACAGCGCTGCCGCTGCCTGGAAGACGACGTTGGGGGCATAAAACACCATCGAGCCACATTTACGTTTACTGTGCTCTCCTCATGAGATTATTTTAAAAGTTTAAGGTGGTGACCACTAACCCCTGCCCTGACTGCCCGAATCAGGCCGTTACACAATGCCACAGCAGAGGTGTGGTGTGGCAGAGGCCTCGCCAAGTGTTTTTGCCTTGTGAACTCACGCCAGGGCGCCCAGAGCTCAGAGATGCTGAACCTGATAGGATTGTTCCCCCTTCTGCCTAAAGAGCAACACTCCCGCTGGGGTTGGCGGTGGGGGGGTCCCGCTGGCCCCACCACCACCACCCCGAGGGGGCATTGTGGGAACGCCAGTTTTGGGATAAGGGGGAAGGGGGGACCTTTTTCGGGCCCGGGGGGCCACAGACGAGTCCAGCCCTGCCTCAGAATCGCCAGCCTTTTCTTTACGACTTCCTCCCTGGCGCCCCATTAAAGAGGGAACGGCCAAGGCTGCCTCTGCTTCGCTGCAGCGAACAATGGCCAATCTCTGGTCTACGGGCACTCCAAGTGTGTTTATGTCTGCTGTCAGTCAACTACTCTTCTCTTCACATCCAGGGACAGTGGTGTCGCCAGATTCATGGGCTGGTAGCTTTATTGTACAACACTCGGGCTGATTGACAGGTTCTGTACCTGTGGTTATATCTGAGAAAGGCATCGTTTTTCTCTTTCACTTTCGGATTCAGTAGTCCACCTATTTTAATTCTGTTGAGGAGAATGATGTGTAAATTAGTTAGCTTATAAGATAGCCTAATTAATTACTTAGTTGATTGTTGTTGTTTTTTTTCAATACCAATGCTTCACTTTCACTTCAACCATTTCACTCATTACATTTCAAGTAGAATTATTTTTTTTGTCAACAAAGCATTGAAAGATTCACACGTTATAATGAAATAACTGGCTGCAAATAACTGAAATTATTAAAATAATCACATTCTTATCAATGTTTTGTATCTAAAGTACATCCATTAAGCCAGAGAATAGATAAAATACAGAATGAAGAGTACATGATTGGTTTTTATCAATGTGGCTATTATTAATCTCTCTCTTCAAAAGCCTGTCCATTGTACTCTACTGTTTTATAGTGAATTGAAAGTTCAGATAAGTGAGATTCTTTGTTTGGTTGCCTGAAATAGTGTTTGGTGTGACAGCATTTCTTTTGACCAACGGAAAACCGCATCAGAGAAGGCCAGAGGTGTAGGTAAAGAGAGCAGGTTGCGTGCTGTGAAGGTCAAGGGCTTTTTATCTGTCCTTTCCACAAGAGAAACACACACACACACACAGCACACACACACACATGGACTCCCCCCATCCGTTAGAACAAAGAAACAATGGAGGCAGGAAAGGGCTGGGGAGCGGACAAGCCAGTCTGGAAATACACACTTAGGGTCAGACTTCTGTTCTGGGCGCTTGCCAAGAATGCACACAGAAGGTACACTCTCTGACACTTCACTACACACACACACACATACACACACACAAACACACACATACATACTGCACACTGCAAGCACACACTGCCTTGTAATCTCATTGTCTAACTGCTTGACTATTTGAAATATTTCTGAAATGAAACTGGAATTTTTTCTTTTAAATTTTACTCTGATATGGCCATTGTTTAAGTGAAATATGACCTGTTTTTCCTTTGAATCATACAGTGAGAATTTTAAATTATGTCGTAACATACAATAATTCAATCAGCAATTAGACAACCGCCAACCTATATCACACCAGCAAAACTGACAAATCAGATATACAGACAAATTTCATCTTATCAAAAACAACTATTCATCTAGATTTACAATAGCAATTTAATTGCATAATAAAAAAGCAGTGATTCCCACTGCTATCGCGCACATTTAACAGGCGTGCAAATGTCCAAAAAAAATGCAAGACATCAACACCTTGACACTATTCTGCAAGAATACATTATTTAGTACAACTAGAAGCATTTGTGTGTACAGTATGGATAGCTGATCAATAGATGTGTAAAAATATGCAATAATTAAATAGAGCATATACTGTACACCGCATATTTCAAAAGAGAAAATGAAATAACAGAACATGTCACTTACATGTGGTAAAGGACACATTTGCTTGTGCTCCATCTGTCTTGGATTCTATTCTCAGATGATAAGCGGTCCCGGGCTCTAAACTTTGAAGCTCGCACTGGTACTCATCTTCAGATCCCGGACTTTTATGACAATCTGTTACTTTTGGGTCACCACTGGTGTTTCTGTTTGTCACTCCAAATGCACACTCTTTGCCCGTCGTGGTGAACTTAATCACAATGGAATCTACGTTGGTGATGGCATCGGGGTGGTTGATGTCACATCCCTGTGTGTCATTTACAGGTGCACACTGAAAAAGAATAGCCGGGGCTTTGTGATCAGGAAACACTTTCACTCTAAAAATTGTACCTCCAGACATCAAGTATTAATTAAAAAAAAAATAACCATGTTCTCTCTAAGTGTTTTTAACCAGACAACATGTCAATATGGCATTGATACATCGGATAACAATTCAAACTTCATAACTTACCCAGACTCCAGATGTAAGTATAATCATGAAAGCAAAGATTTTACTCCTCTGCATCGTAACGGGCAATTAATTTAGTACTTCTGTTTATAAAAGAGATCCACTCCAGCAAGACACTTAAAACCATACTCCCACGGCACAGATGAATGCTGAACAGGCTCCCCATGCGTTGGATGACAGAAAAGTTGCTTTCAACTTCAAAACAGGCCTCAAAATGTGCATTTACTGAAGAGCAATAAACTGTCAAAATTTGAAACCAAAACTTTGAGGCAAAAATTTTCGAATGAACAGATTGAACTGCCTTATCAGTATCCTTTGCTCTAATCCTGCAAAAAAAGATGCTGAGGTCCTCTGTGCATTTTTCCTGTAGTCACTGACGTTCACGTTGGGCCTTTGTCTCAAAGCCTGACCCAGAGCACAACAAAGTAAGCAAGACTGTGGTTCCGATCGATTCTCTGAAGAGTTTCCTCTGAAGTTATATTCTTTTTCATTTAGATGTTGTATATCCAAATAATCGATGTGCTAGTCTCTTGCCTTCGGTGGTAGAACTCATTCCACTTTTCCAACCATCCTAACTACTTTTAGACTGCCCACCCCTCTTTCCTTCCTGCTCTCTGCCTCTCTCTCACACTCTCTCTATCACTCTCTCTCTCTCTCTCTCTCTCTCTCTTTATCTCTCCCCTTTTATCTCAATTTTCTATTCTCACAAAGAAGCGGTAGTGAATTGAAACTCAAAAGGGGGTTAAAATGAGTTGAGTAAATATTAATCACCGTAAAATCATTGTGTACAGTGTGTCTGATGTGTTATGTCATCATAGATGTCTGTGTTCTGAGTCACCCCCCCATGAAATGTCTCTGGTGTGGCGTGTCTGGCTTGTGAGGTAATGTTTAAAAAACGGAGTGGCAGAGTGACAATGAGACAGGATGTGCATAAATGGAGGGAACACTGTAAGTAATTGCTGTAAATTTACAGCCAATTTTCAACACTAAAATACTGTTTTCATGTTAAACAGTTTAGTACTGTAGTTAGCAATGCATTGTGGGCTGCTTAACTTGGAGCAACAGGACAGAGGCCCTAAACAGTATGCTGATGTTTTAAATTACAGGACACTACAGTATTTTTTGGAAACTGAGTGGTGTTGCTGGGGAATCTGGAATAGGCCTACGGTCAGAAGTTTGATACATTAGTCTTTTACTGCTTGGTCAATTTTCTTTAAAAAAATAAAATACAGAAATTATTTGCCATCAACTCCTGGAGGGACTTCATGAACCATAATTTGGATAGGAGATTTTCCAGAAGAGGAGTCACAATTTGGATGACATGTGCTACACATCATCGAATGTTCTTCATCTACATACATCGGGTCTGACATCTACAAATTAACTGAGGATACAAAGTAACTATAGGATTATTGGAACATCGGCTAACCGAGATGGTTTTTGTGAGTTTTATTTTGTTTGTGTCAACTTTTAATGAAGTGTGTTTTACAGTTAGCCTAGGCTAACAAGGAAATTAGGCTAGTTCGGTTAAAGAGAGACACTTGAATCATCAAGGCTTAGGGTTTCACTTTTCTGTTTAAACGGAAAATCGGTGTGCAAATATTGCCTTTCTGGACTCTTTGAGAATGCATTTTGTTTATTTATCTGTCGCTGCACGTCTTACACAGCCTAGGCTACTTGGCTACTTCTCCCAACTGTTTTAGAGTATAGGCTTTGTCAAACCGTTTTGCATTATCTGTGGCTCCCCCCCCTCATTGTATTTTATATATTGCACACTGTGTTTTAAAGAGTGACTCCATCAGTCTTAAGTGCCCAGACACCTAATGTGTTTACTGATGTGGGGAGTACTACTACATATGTGAAAAAAGTAGTATACATTATGTTGTGGCTCAGAGGAAGCTGCATCTAAGCTGATACATTACCTCCATGTTGTCACACAGTTGCTAAATTGCATTATGGGTAAAGTGGGTGCAAGGTTTTAAAAAGTATTTCACTTGTCTTCTTTGCCCTACTATGACACTGTTGAACATATGATGATGATCAAATCAATACAGCAGAAACGTATCAGATTATGTGCAGTTTCCTCTGGAGCCACAAAAGGGTTCTTACTACGTTTTAGACATTTGCAGTAGAACTCCCCAGGACCTGTACAAATGGTTACCCTTTAACTTTTCAATGGCAAATCTATTTAGCAGTTTGACTGTAGGTACTTCTGAAGCCTACCCTATTTGGCTCTAGGTTACTCTCACCTACCTGTAGTAGTGTGTTTATATTTTTTCTTCTTTAAAATCTTATTATGGTAGGCATAATGTATTTGTTTCCTACAGATGTCTGCCACTGCAGCTGACGTTGAGACAACTCTCCTGCAAGTCCTCGCCTGATACTGCCTGGTATACATACATTTCATTTAGATTCATTGATAGGCACATTATATATCGTATCGGCCATTCATCTCGAGTTTACAAATGTTTCCACAAGGTCACATGCAATGCTTAGGTAACATGCTATGACTTGAAGTTTCAGGTGCAACAGGGCAAGTCACAATTAGAGGTTGGATGATCACCTTTGAGGGCCGTGTAATCTCTGAGGGCATCCCACCAACATTTGCATCGGGACTTACTGCTGTGTTTGCAATCTACTACATATTCAACCTTCAGTATCAAGATGAGGCAGTCTGCACTCTGGAATTCATTTAGAGGTAAACCCCTTTCATTCCTTGTCATTATTATATGGATATATACAATTAAATTAATGTGTTTGTATTTTTTGCATAAAATGGTATTATTACTGTAAACTTCAAGCCACAATTTCAACACACACACACACACACACACACATACACACACACACACACACACACACAGACTGGGTATTTTGTTGGACTATAGGCTTTAATCTGATTCCTTTTGATGAACAATTCATTGCATTTAATTGAATATACACGAAACAGTATGTTGTTGCAACCCCACTCCGATCTTAGACTATTTTCATTTCAGGCGCTTCATTGGTATAAATCCAGAGAGCGGGACAAAGGCCAAAATGGGCAAGGTTGTCTCCAAGAAGAAAGGTGTTATCATCCAGAAGAAGTCTTCTGCAGTCAATACACACGTCGCCATGTTTCTGAAGAATCTCATTGACTTGAATGGAACTTGATATAGACCGGTGAGCTCTTTAATCTCGCTCTCTTTGTTTTGACAATCTGACATTGACACATTAAGCCACAAGAGAACTGCTATTAACTTTATAAGCATTAGCTTGGAGTGTATACTGTACATTCCTGATTGTATAGTTTATTTATTATTCTGATTATAATTTCTTGCTGTTGTTTGACAGTGGCAACACTGGAATAATGCTGCAGGGAGGAACAGCGGCAACCAAAGTGATGGTCATCTCTACTGGATCCACAACAACTAAGATATAAAAATACAAACCTACCTCACAGGACTATTTTAAGATGTAAAAACACATTTCCATTCCATATTTCAATTTTTTTCATTTTTTGAAAGTAGCAATATTCATGTTGACATTGCTCTTTGAAATAAAGGTATTTGATTTTGATTATCTCTTAAGTTTTTATTGCTTTAACAGTGTGAATACAGAAATATACTGTATTTCTGATTTACAGACTACTACTGTAAAGCCAATTTACGGTATGGATACCGTCAAATTACGGTATATCGCTGGCGTCTTTGCTGCCAGCTCTTTACTGTAATTTATAGAAAAACAGAAATATACTGTTTTTATGGTTTACAGGCTACTACCGTAAAATCATTTTACATATAAATACCGTAAAAATAATGGTATACTGCTGGCGTCTCTGCTGCCAGCTCTTTACTGTTATTTTACAGGAATTTTTTTTACAGTGAAGAAATGCCCCAAACATCTCAATCTGTCACTCAGGCCTCTTGTTTGTTTTTGGGGTTTGTTTGTTTTTTTGTTGCATGTGTTTGTGCATGAACATTGATTCTAATGTGTGCAGAAAAGGATTTGGGAATCACGTTTTTTAAAAAGCTTTCAAAGTGCTTTGAAGATCATGATCATGATTAGTTTCATCGAGATATGTTTAAAAAGACACACAAAGAAATTTAATTAATACATGTGTGATTTGATGTTGCCAAACATAACAAAACACAGCACAACACTGTTAACTGCAACTGATTGAGAATTAGGCAAAAAAGAACAAAATGATCACATCATAGTTTGTTTAAACAAGATCAGTTTATTGGCAGTTTGGACTATAAAGTCAACATTGTAGGTATCAGTACAGGGCAGATTGTGTTGGCATAATAACCATTTGCCTGCTCTATACAAAAGAAACACTTCATCACGAGTCACTTGTACAGAGTGGTAATAATCAGTTTCTTTTTTCTCAGAGGACAAAAGTATTGTGTGTTACATTTGAACCAGACAGCATCACTTGGTAGTATGGCTTGGGTAACTAATGTTTACCTATCACATGGCTTAGGCTATCCGTCAGCCACACTCACTCTGATGTGCCACTCACGTATGTCACTGGAGTCCTGGGCTGTGATGTATGGGCGGAGGGACAGTTAATAATAATAGCAATTTCACAGAGAAAGCGAGAGAGTCAGAGACAAAGAGAAAGAGAGCGTGAGAGAGAGAAAGAGAGAGAGAGAGAGAGTAAATATACCGAAAATTCCAAAGGAAGTCTTCATCCGCTAATTTTTTCAGCTTTAATGACTTTCCTTAAAGACTTCCTCAAACCCTACATAATTGAGGCATTACATATTATGTACATTTTCGAGTATATATGTCTGTATATACGTTTACTTACTTACTATTGTGGTTATGCTGAACAGTCATCTAATCACAACATTCATGTTGATTAGTAATATATAGGAAAAAAAACTCATTGTCTCGTTATTATGACCACTAAGTCCCACATAGTGGATAGTCGCTACAAACAGTAAACAATATGCACTGACATTACCATTGATGCAGACCAATTAAGAGGCATTGTGCATTTTACCTGCTACACATATCTAATATAAATAGACAAATATAGTTGTTTTTTCAAAACCTTTTGTATCACAAATAATATTGATAAAAAATCAGCACATATACAAAAAATGTCCTAAAAGATTTCATTGTCACACAACAATCGTTGATCCTCCCCGACACACACAACTGACAGATTGAACACTTGCAGTAGAAGCAGCAAGATTTTTATGTGGCATGACCATGTGGCCACATAGTTAATAGCACTTTCATATGTACATATGGTACTTTTACACAGTACAGTAAAATAACATGAAAACAAGTTTAATAGGTAGCACGGAACTTCGAGCTAGAGATATCATGTCCTCCAATGAAAATACATATTTTGTAATTAATATATTTCAAGAATGCCACATACATAGAACACAGGGCTAATTTTTGATTGAATATGTCTGACCATCTTCCATTTTGATTGTGTTTTATCCATAATCAATAGCTGGGCAGACACCATATTTGGTTTTAATATTGTATATAAAATCTATCTATACTTAAATCTTTAGATTTCAAAGGTGGCGTAGTGATACGAACATAAAGTCAGCTGTGGGGTTTTCATGTCAAACAGAGGTCCTGTCTACGATAGTTATACTGTAAGCTGCACCATAGATGAGTCAGCTTAACATTATTTGCACTCGATGCCACGTTTCCAGGTGTTTACAGAGTGTGTATATGTACGCAGGGAGATTTGTATTAATGCCCTGCACACTTCAATAGAATCCAGGGTATCAAAACAGTCCACTCAAGATATACAAAAATAATTATGTTAGCTTTGCATGAATACAATTCATAAACAAACATATAAACTATATTTTTATATATTAAGACTGCACCTTTGATGTTTTATTCATCAAAAATTGCTCATGTACAGGTGATGGGTTTCTTTTAAGTAAATTGCATTTAAAACTCTGTTTTGTAACGTTACATGCTTTTGTAACCAGGCTACAGGAGCAAAAACATTTAGATATTTGTTTATTGACTTACTACGTTATCTAACTATTGCCATGGAAAGGGATTATATTATGAGTAAATTCAGGTAGAAGAGGGTTTTGTGTGTTTATTGTGTTTTCATGACATACTATCAATGTTAGTGAAGTGTTTTCGTTTGCATCCACCTTCCATTGTCAACATCACCATTGCTAGTTAATTGTATGTGAGGGCTGGAGTGAAACCTGGGAACATAAAATTGGGAACATAAAGATGGGATTGGCAAACTCTGGCTTGTTCTCAAACCGGATAACACTGTGAAATTTTGAAGCGTGCAGTGTGTGTCTCATTGGTCCAACAAAGTATCTGGCTCGCTCCTGCTCAGACTCTCCATGAAATGAAATTGGCTTTTTCCTAAAAGAGTATGGCAACATAATTATTTTCCATAAGTCTCCATCCCGCATCATATTCATTAACAGTCTTAATATGGAGACCAGCAGTATAGAGACTAATCTGAGGAGACAACCCCACTACGGTTCTGCATAAAAACACTACTTGACAAAACCATGAAACATTGTCTCGTCCATGAGAAGAATGTCAACCAGAAGGTCTGGCTCAAAGTACACAGCTTGTTGCCGTGTGGTTGAGGTCAGACAGGACTGAAGGCAGGTTGCGCACAAAAAGATCTCAGGAGGCAAGAGGAGGAGCTGCTGGCGACAAGAGAGAGAGAGAGAGTTGCAGAGACGAGATCGATACGTTACATTCAGCCACAAGAAAAAAATAAAATGAAAGAGTCAATCAGTCTGACGGATTCTCTCCCTTCTGCTCCTCTACTGTCTTTTTCTACAACACACAGCACTGGGTCCAGAAACACCCCACCGAAAAAAACATCCCACCGCCAGAAAAGATTGCTCTGAAAACTCTCTTTCTGTCCTCCCTGAACAGGCTAAGGTTCTCTCCAGGGGTCGCATCAAAAATGGTGACCGCCCCCATTGAGGTTTTCAACTTCCAGGTCAACATGGCGCATAGGAGCAAAGACTTCCTGTGAAGGAGGTGGGGGGGGTGCCCTTTCATTGGCCTGCATCGGCGGACAGGCGGCTCTCGTAGAGGCACAGGGCGTGGTGGACAAACTCGTATTGCTCCCCTGTCTGAATCATGCCACCCCTGCAGGAGGAAGAGGAGGAAGAAGAAGAAACACAGCAATCAGCGGGATCTCCCTCAAGGGGCATCTTGATTATGAAATGGCAGCCGTTTCCTGCAGACCTTTCAACAATGCTGGCATTTACTGAGTCACTTAACCCAGCCCATGCAGTCCTTTCATATCCTAACATTTGCTTTAGTGGGTGTGGGGGCCATGGGAGAGATTGTCCAAAGAGGGGTTGATATGGGGGGTTGGAGGGGAGGAGGGGGGTACTTCACAGAGGAATATAATGCACAAAGGTAAAACTGCTTTTGAATCACTATATGACTAAAACATTATGAGGGTGCACTAACGTCATTAGTATCCACAAACTGCATTTACTGACTTTTTATTCAGAGCCTACTGTAGTCTGGAAGGCAGCCCGAATTTAACTCCGACCACAAAATTTGAGTTTGGGAAATTTGGTCTGGCCTTGCTCCATTGACATACTTCTATGCTCGTATGAAAATCGGCCGACCAATCAAATCATCTGGACGGGCTTTATATGGACAGATGAGCAACTGTGCCTATTCATTCACATAACCTGAGCGTGTTTCGGTTGATTTTGTTTACAGCAAAAAGCCTGTTGCTAGAGAAGTTAGACATTTAGATTGTACAAGATATTGACAACGCAATAACTTTAAAAAAATAAACAAAACACAGCGATTTAGTCATTTGGATGCTTTGGCTATTGTCACTACAGGATTCATGGTAGGTTATTTTGTTGCCTTGGTTAGGTCTATCCAATTGTGTGCAGAGGCATTTTCCCCCTGTATCAGCTGAAACACATAACAACGCCCCAATACTCCTAGAATTGAGTTGGCTACGTCAGGCTATTTCTTCTCAATAAAAAGTCTTTAAGTGCAGTGTGTTCGAGTTATTTCACTCTTTTCACTCTTTTCTAAGTTTCTCTCCTACCTGTCTGATCGGAGTTGGCACACAATTCCCAAGACATCCACACTGCCCTCCATTTGCAGCTGACGACAGCCAATGGTTGTGGCAATGAAGCATCCAGTGCGACCAATACCAGCACTGGAAGGAAATGTACAGGCACTGCATGTTACACCAAACAACAAAATGACTGCAATGTTATGAAGTTACAATTTCAACCGTTTCATTTATGACAGCAGGGCTACCCTGGTGGGAATTGACAGATGGATTTTACTTTATTGACAGATGGATTTTACTTTATTTACAGATAGATTTTTTTCTTTATTGACAGATGGATTTTACTTTATTGCCTCCATACATTCAAATCATGAATTTGAAATTGTTCTATGAATTTGGATCTGCCAAGTCAAATATTTCAGTATACCAGGACACCTCAAAGCCATTCTTTGGCTTATACCTCAGTTAACATGTGTGTATTGTTCCAAAAACATTTTGACTAAAGAAATGCTTATGGGAATGATGACTCATTCAAAATAACAGATGAGCACTGATGGTCAACATGCTAACATGAGATAGCAAACAGGAAGCAGAATTGCAATTCGAATTGTGCACAACCCTGATGGCCAAATAGAGCTAGCTATAAACGGTGATGTACCTGCAGTGAACAATAACGGGGCCTCGGGTGCCGCTGGCCAGCCGGTCCTCCTCCACGTCCGCCATGAGCTGCAGCAGGGGCTGTGCGCTGTCGGGGGTCTTGTGGTCAGGCCACGACGTGTACCAGTAATGCTCCAACGAGCGACTCTGCCCCCCTTGCTGCGGTCACACACACAGACAGAGGGGTCAAGTCAAGTCACTTTTATTTATATAGCACATTTTTGTGTGCGCAGAGTGCAGCCCAAATCGATCCACATATAAGACATTGACACACAGAACAAAAAGATGCTGGACGGAGCGACGTAGTCGCCAGCGTACCCGTGACACCAAGACAGTCAAGAATGCAAAGAGTGTGTGAGAGGGAGAGGGACAGGCACACAAACATGGAACATAAACAATGACGCGCATGAACAGAAATGAGACCGAAAACAACAAAAGAAACAAGCGCCGACTGAAAGGACTCAACTTAACGTATCGGACTGATTTAGTGAGTTTTATACTGAGACTGGGTGGGATTCATACACAGATAATAACAGAAAGCTACCCAGCCAGGGATCTGCAACACTGCTGCCCTTAGAACAAAATGATTAATTAAAGGTTCTCTAAGCAAGGTTGGGTAACGCCACTTTTGTTGACGTTCCAGCAAAACAGAGAGCTAGCTTGTCCCTCACTCCCCCTCCCTCCTGTGCAATTGAAACTGACTAGTGAATAGTGAGGAGATGTTTGCTGTATGTGAAAAATAATGTTTTAGCTTAGAAACCGCGTAACATCGCTTAGATCACCTTTAACTGTAAATGTGAACTGTGTAACTGTGAACGGCTGTGGTCATCATGCCAGACTGAGCCTTTACCTTCAGCGTGAGGCTGCGCACGGTGTAATGGTCACTTTCCCGGACACTGTTTACCAGCACTTCTGTTTTGCCGTAGATGCCTCTCCTCTCTGGCCAGTACAGCACACATTTCTGCAGAGGAAACCAGGATGGCTTTATTGACCTGACCAGACCCAGCCAGGGCATACAGGGCACTGACCACTCACTAATGAATGCAGTGAATGAAGATGATTGAATTAAAGTAATGATTAAGTCAGTGAATGAATTATTAAATGAATGAATGGAAAGGCCTACCAATGAAGTTAGGCACTTGCCATTATTCAACATTAATTGATACATTAATACATTCATGCAAATAATCTATTTAAGGTGTCACTGCAAATTTATGTATTACAGATAGTTCCAAAGTGTTGAATTCATTTTTTAGCAGTTTCTGGAGGTGTAATTGTACTAAACTGAGACGGGCTATAAGGATGTAAGACTCACAGGAGGCTCACAGGAGTGTGTCTTCTCTATTGCTACTCAAGTTTGCTTAAATTATTTAAGGAGCCATGACTCATATAATGAGCTCAATAAATTCATTGCCAGCAGCTTAAGATAATCAATCCAACAGCTGTGTCGTGACAAAGTATCTCAGTTGTCTGTAAGGTTTTTCTGGATGACAGCCATGACAGATCGTCACCTCGTTCTTCTCCTTGAGTTTGGTGATCATGACAATGACAGGGCAGTCCTCCTGCCAGGCCATTTGCCAGAAGTCGTTCACCGTGTTGATCATCGGACCTTGCGTGGCGATGTACGCTTTCTCATCTCCAAGGTAACCCTGAAAAGTAAACAAAGACAAATCAGGCAATGGGTGAGGTGGATACAAAAATAGCTGAACTGCGACTGCCTTGACTGTTTTTTTGAGATGGTTAAGAGAAAAAGACTTCAAAATCAACCAGGCATATTTAACAGAAACTCAGCACTTTAGTGGTACCAATATGGTAAGTCCTGCATAACTATGAAAACATTTATCATGTAAATATATTGTATGTCAGAAGAGTATTAGGCCTTGTCAACATGAATACGATTATTTTGTTTTTAAAAAGAGCATTTAAAAACTAAAATGATCTCCATCCACACAAGCATGTTAGCGTTTAAAGACACTCTACAGGCAGATCTCAGAATGACCTCTGCTACCATTTAAAAGGGGGCTCTGGTTCATCAAGGTATGAAAAATGAGATGGAAATGGCTGTCTAAACAATGGTTGAATAAGTCATATCACCCAAAGTTCATTTGTACTGCCTGTGTACAAGTGTAGCCATGGCCACCTAAGAAACTTCAGGGGTCAGGGATCGAGGTGCTGCTGCTGCTGCTGCTGTGTGTGTGTGTGTGTATGTGTGTGAGGGTGGTGAGATGTTGAGGATGTGATTGTGTATGTATGCAAGGCCAGGGTGTTAGAACTGTCGAGGGAGGCCTCACGGTGGTGGTGGACGTGAAAGAGAAAACTCTTAAACTTCCTGCCTCAGGAAGCCGCCCTATTGTATGTGAGGTCCGACTGGCCATAAGAAGTGAGTTCATTTGTTCCTTTGCTACCGGGCCTCCATCCTCCCCACCTCCACCCCGCCAGCCTATCCACCTCACAGTCAGCCACTCCACCCCTCAGGCCCCCCTACTTTCTTCGATGGACTTATATGGAAGCAAAACAAACAATGGTCTCAACATTCTTCCCAAGATCTATAAACCGATAAGGAAGACGTTTTTTTTTTTTTTTTTACCCCTAATGTTTATTTCATTTCATTGTTACCAGACCCCTGCAATGAATCAAACCCTCCACCACATGAAGAAGTCTTTTGCAGTGAAATATAGAGACGCAGCATGTTGGTTGGACACAGAAGGTGGGACTCACCCTGATGAAGTTGGCATTGATGTAGCTGCTGAGGGGATCGTAAGAGTTCTTGGCCTTCAGGATCACCCTGGAGTGTGGGTCTGAGAGACAGAAACAGACAGAGAGAGGAAGAGAGAGAATGACAGAGAGAGAGAGAGAGAGAGAGAGAGAGAGAGAGAGACCAGAATAAGCACCAAAACAAAGACCCAGAAAAATGTTGACGGGGGTGAGTGATTGTTTACACTTTCAAATGAAAACTTTTTCGTCCTGTGATGACCTTTTCTCCCCCGGCCTTACTGTGAGGTTGTAAAGACATGTTTTCAGACTTCAGACACAGAACTGGGTGTTTTTGTCGATGACTACACCTAGGCCAGGGCAAAGCACAACACCCACTCTCTGTTGGCTGACATGTTGCCGAGCTGCTTCAGCTTTTCACACACTCTTTTTTAACGCCATATTGTCCTCCCACGATTCTGGCTTCATCTCTATGAACGAATGACTCATCATCATCACCTCCATCATCATTATACGCTTTTATGACTCACAAGGTTTAAATATACCTCCGCTCTCATTAAAGAGGAGCGTAGCTGTCAGTCTGGATGTTCTTAAAAGTGCTCCTGTGGGAGATGAAGATGGCTTGTCTCCTCAATTTGGACCGAGCTGAATTAAAACAGTCATCTTTTTAATTGTTCTTTGTTTAAGGTCGAAGCTTTTGCCGAGGCCTGGTCAACGTCCAAGACGTTTCAGTCCAACTCACAAGTCTCACCTTGGACGGAAGGAACACCCACCCCGCTGACACCCACCCACCCCCCAGCACACACACCTACACACACACACACACACACACACACACACACACACACACACACACACACACACACACACAAACACACACACACAAACACACACACACACACGCACGCACGCACGCACGCACGCACACACACACACACACTCACACATATTGATAACTAAGCCTCTCTTCCCATCTCTTCCCTTCCCCTGTTCTGTTCTGAAGAAACACTGGCCGCTGCGGACGGAAGCTGATAACAGCCAATCAGGAGCTGGGCAGCCAGCGGGGGGTTACGCAACGGCTTGCCGTGTCCCGAGAAGTTTGGCACGGCGCTGGGAACAGACTGTTCAACTTGGGCCTTAATTGTATTGTATTGTTCTCGAGCCAGCGCGAAGGGCCAAAGGGAAAGCCCGGTTCAAGGCACGCTCGTTAACCTCTGCGCCTCCACCTTCACTTCAAAACAGATAGAGAGAGGGAGGGGCGGAGGTGAAGCTCCTCCCTCATTGAGCCATATTGACGCTGGATTGGACGGCAGGGCGGGTCACACCTTACTTAAGATCAAATGCACTTCCTGTTTACCTCACCCTTAAAGTGACCCAAAGACTGTGACACCTTAACCTCAAGATTAACACAGCCGTGTCAAATTCTGACACTTCTTTGCTACTCTTACTGTTCCAACAAGACACTATCTCTCGGCAGTGAGGCCAAGGCTGTCTTGCGGTGATAAATCTTCCGGGTACATCCTTCATTTAGTGGACACTTTTATCCATAACTATAAATCTAAACATTTTTTAATTCTCAAAAATGAAAAACATTTTATCAGTGCATGTGTTCCTTGGGTATTGACCCCATGGTTTTGAGACCAATTAAACACCAGTGTTTTTATGACAAAAAAAGCTCCTGGAGCTCAATGCTCAGGTAGTAGAACAAGGTGCCACGCCACCAAGACAGTGGGGCACTTTTATCACCAAACACAGTGGTGCTTAGAATAATGGTCACAAATCAGCAAAGTGCTCAGCACGGCACAACTACAAGCTTAACCCCCTCTCCTGGTCTATTCCTCCTCGTCAGCAAGTCTCGGAAGGCAGAGGGTTCCAGTATATCACTGTGGGACACACAGCAGTCTGCCAGGCCCCTGTCAGCTGTTAGCTGACGCTAATCGGACCTGACATGTTGACTTTCTCTGGCACTGACAACTGGCAAAATAATTCGGGCAACGCTAATGCACAGTGACAAGCTATACTGTCTGCCGAGACCACTCAAGCTCCAGACCTGTCAGGCCCAGGCACGCAACAGCGACCGTAGCAATAAAACAAATAAATCAACAGTTACTGCCAAGGAGGATAAAGAGGGGAAGGTGTGTGGGGTACTAACTTGGCAAAATGGTCTTGTATCGGTTCTTGGTTCCGTGGCTGGGGATGTCCAAGTCTTTCGGATCCACAAAGTTCATGGGGATCTCCTGGAACAGTAAGACAGGTTGCGTTATAGGTGACGTTGAAGAGGAACAGATCATGACAGACCAGCAGGATTAACCAACGACTCCCCTCAAGGAGGTGAAATGAGCCAGACATGTTTGAAACGGTGCAATCCGGCAAACTACCACACGTCCGAATGACTCACGACTTACAGATCATTACCCACAGTCATCACGCACACACACAGACTAAAAAACGGAACCGACTGTCAATGTGTCACGTTTCGCTACGGGGTGTGTGCTGTGCTGAGAAGTAGACATGTCACTGAGATGTGGTGTGAGGCTCCTGACGGAGGTGGGTGACAGGGGTGGGTGACAGGGAGAGAGGCAGAGGTGGAGAAATGTCTGGCAGGAGGAGTAAAAACAACTGCTGGATTCTTATGCTCAACATGTACTGATCATAATGTCTGATCATAATGTGCTGTTGTACCTGTACTTCCTAGAACAACACCTCTTCCAATCTATCTTCTGAGACGAGATTTGCACGGAGTGTGTGTGTGTGTGTGTGTGTGTGTGTGTGTGTGTGTGTGTGTGTATGTGTGTTTTAGGTGACTAACACATCTCCAACCGTATGCACATGTCTGTACACATATTTGTGTTGTGTATATGTGCATTTGTGTACACACACATGCATGTGTGTGAGTGCGTGTGAGTGAATATGTGTGTGGGCATGTGTGCTCCAAAGTGTGTGTGTGTGTGTGTGACTCACAGCGAACTCGGCGTGCAGCGTGGGCATGTTGAGCACAGTGTTGCGGAGCTGCGGGCGCGTGAGCGTGCGTCCGGCCGACTGCAGGTACTCCTGGGCGGCGCTCTCGCGGGGCGTGTTCACGCCACAGTTGAGCGGCTCCACCGCGCCCAGGGAGCTCATGTCCAACACCAGGGACACGTTGGAGCCTCTCCTGCAACCACAAGCACACACAACACAAGCACGAGCCATGAGATCCAGTCACGTCAATTCAAATCGTGTGAGCACAACCCATAAACACAAGTCTGATTTACAGCTGGTCTTGGACAAGCTATCTGTGGGTAAAAAAATACACAAAGATCATTGAAAACAAAGCCTGCCTTGCTGAAATGGGACACTTTTTAAGAATTAACAATTGAAATGTATCTTTGATTAGTTCACAGTCTATATTGTTCATGAAAATTAGAAGAAAAAACTATTCAAGTCATAAGCAAATTTACTGTGAACTTCAATATCAAAGTGGTAGTTGCAACATTTAGGACTTTTCCTATGATATTTTTATTCATATAACCCTAACAGTATCTGCCATATGCAGTTTACTCACTGGTTTTCGGAATAACCTAAAGAAGAACAATATAGTGACATTTAATTTTAGATTCGCTACATTTACAAAGATCAGAGTTTAATCATGAAAATAGCTCAATCCAGGACCTCATCAGGGAGACCAAACTGTGTCCCCTTCAGCTGTCAGACAGGGGTCAAGCGACTTTGCACGTCCACAGGACAAGACTTCCAGGGTTGTTTTGTCAGCCTCAATCTGCAGTTTTTAAACATGACTGTCTATGTTGGTTCAGGTCCGTGCTACAATAACTCCACCCAAACCCACCGTCTGTCTGAAACAAACTCGCCACCCATGCACAATGCACTCGATATCAGTGCTATAGAATGTTCAAGTCCCACTGCTGTGAACGTGCAATGAACGTTATCACTAAAACTCAGTCTCTCTGAAGAGAGCAAAGGCCATTTTTTTCTCGTTATGAGAAGCAAATATTTACTGGATTTTAATCCGAGACTGTGTTGGGAGGAATGAATTTCCTGTTCCGAATCCATGCCTGCAGGCCATTTTGATCAACCCCCCACCCACCCACCAAAACACACACACACACACACACAGACACATACACACACTCCACCTGCCACTCCGTTTCAGTCTGGACCACAAGAAACCTATCCCTTCAGCAGACGAAGGATACAAGCCAGTCATAACTGGCGTGAACCAATCAGGGGCCTGTCCCGAATCATCATCCTCTCGCAATCAGTGGCGAGGCACGGCAGGAAGTCAGCCATATCCTGCACAGGAAGTCAGCTGACACATCCCTGGTCCCGCCTTTCCCTTTTTGTCTGGCTCTGCATTAGGGGGCCTTTGGAGCTGAGAGATAACAGGACCGTTTGCAGGACGCTGCAGGACAAGTCCTCCGAGAGGTACCGGTCACGCCATAGAACATCTCTGAATGTTGCCAGACAGATAGCAAATTGCCAGATTATTCAGGGACAGCTGATGCCCCCGCCAGACAGCGGAACATGATGTCCTCCTCATGTTTACTTTTGGGCAGTTCTCTCTCAGTCACGCATTTATTTGATTTATTCTGATTAAGTGAGCCAGAGAACACATAATGGGTGGATAATCATGACATTGTGAGGAGAATCATAAATCAGTTGTTTAGAGTTGGGCTAAAAGGCACTGAAATCTCTGTGTGCTCAGGAGACTCAGGCACAGCGTCTCCAGCCAACAATAAAATCAACTTTCTTAAGTCAATCAGTCGTGGACTGGACTTATTCCAAAGAAAGTACCATACTGTTACTTCGATTCTAATGACAAGAAACTTAGTTGCGTTCAACCAACACACTTTGTGCTTTGTGGCTAAATCCCCAAGCTATTGTGGCACAGGTTGAAAAGAGGCGTTTTTGACTGCGGACCAGTGAAGTTGGTTTAGCGCTAAGTGACTGCGCTACGCCGCCTCCCTCCTTGGTCCTGGCTTCAGTAGCCACTGTCCCCCGGTGACTTCAGAAGCCTCCATTGTGCCTTGGCCAACCATTTTTTTTTCATAAGAACATTCTAGATCATCTCTTCCTGTGTTCCCACCCCTAGCCCCCACCAACCACCACACACACATACACACACACACACACATACACACTCGCCCACCAAACACACAAACACACACACACACCTCCCTCCCTCTTGTAAACACTGAGATGATTGTTGGACATCCCTCCACTGTTGACACGGGAGCGCAAAGGCGTCCTCTCTCACCTCGAGCGGAGGCGGCCTACTCCTCGGTCCACACGTACGCTCCCTCACACACCTGCCACACTGAGCAAACACGCGGGTTTCGGGGTCACATTCCATGACCTCTATTCAAATCCAATCATCGGGCCAGGCCCCACCTCAGAATAAATTATTGTGAGATACCATGCATTATAGTCCACGGCGACGTACACAATGTACAGAATGTAAAGTTACCCGGTCACTGGATATCCATGATGGATAACCAACAGGGTGAGGAGTGCCAAGTATATTGTTTAATGAGGAATCTATCCATTTAAGATACTTCAGCAGTGAAGGAAGGATATACTTATCACCAGTAGCTGAACAGCAAACCAAACATTGACCCTTGATAAACTTACAGTCCAGTCCCACGCAATGCTGTGGTGGTCAGCAGATTGTGAATGTGAAATGAGGGCACCCACTTTTGTTTACCCTGCGGCCAAAGGAAGGCAGAGAGGCCTTTGACGTTACCAACTCTGCCATCACGGGGTTCATTGTGTAGTTGGACCACCAGAGGGCGATGTTTCATAATATTGTTTCCTTTGTTTTGCACATGACAAACTAATGTTCTGCAAAATTAGTCACATTTTACTAAACTGAAAAATCTTTCTTCACAGAAAACCTCAACTGGTGCTTTCCAGAAATACAAAATGTTTAGGATTGCGTTATTTCTGATGTCTCATATTATTTCCCGACCCTCCCATTCAGCAGATTTTCTCTGGCAGGCCTGGCACCATTAGGAGTCAAGAGGGAGCTCAGTTGCCCCTTCAGTTTATTTTCTGTATATTTTCTGCCCCCTGTTAAAATTCAAAATTCATAAAAAAATGTATGTAAAATGGTATGTATCCTATAAGAATACATCAAAATAAAAACAACAAAATATTGAGATAAAAGTATCATAAAGATGGCAGTTTGAAATATCATTCCCCATAAAATATCTTAAGGTTCCCATCTTACCCAGTTTGTTTTTCCACTGCCCAAGCAGAATTTAAACATGCTTCTGACACACAACACTGTTATGTCAGAACCAGATGCTTATTATCTTAGTTGTGCATTGTCAAAAGATGTATTAGATTTGAACCTCACAACATAGCTGTATTTTCTTTTAAGTGAAAACAGCTAATTAAACCTTATTAGCTTGCTAAATACCTAACATAGCCACAAAACCCCTCAGGCGCTAAGAATGGATAACATGCCCCAACATGTCCCAACTGCAACTTTAGCTCCACTAGTGACAGAAGCCAATCAGGTCAGACTGGGTCTGCCTCTACAATTTTATGTTTTATTTAATCATTCTGACATTGCTGTCTGTCAGTGGTTAGAATCATTCATAAATCGAGCAAATGATTGAATTTCATTATACCTACCAACAGACCAATTTTAGTTAGTGACCTGGTAATCTGCCCCAAATATTCCTGTTTCATAGCCTAGAAATCTAGACGCACCCTAGCGGCAGCAAATTACATTAATTGCTTCCAGGGCTAGTCTAGCAACTCTCGGCTTGTGAGCTCGAAAAATTAAACTTCTATCAGGCCAATCAAATTGTGTATAGAGTCGTTAGGCGGGCTTAACATAATGATTGATGGCAGAGTTGCAACGGTTTGGCTTGAATTCCCTGCTACTTGAAAACAAAGAAGATGGATGTTGCTGTTGGCCAACAGTGTGACACGAGTTAAGCTTGTTTTAAGATGGCAAAAGTTTGAACTAGCCAACTAGCTCCGCTGGTGGGAAAACGCATGGGACTCAGCGCTGTCCAATTGCGTGCAGAGGGAATTTGAAAGACAACCGATTATCCCGCCCCTCGGACTGAGCACTGCGAACGGTGAGTGCCCAGACCCTACATTTTAATGTGGGTCTGGCTCGTCAGGCTACCTGTTTCATATTATAGCCATTAGACACAATTACAGTACATTAAAAAGATAAGGCAGGGATTGTTCGCGTCAAGACAAAACGACACTACATTGCCACATGTAGCCTCATTATTTTTAACTGCCTCCTGAGTCACTTCTTCCTGGCACTAGGCCTGCTCTCAAATCTCTTATGGGATTTCCCATAATGCCTCTCTGTATCACACATCACTGTCGACCATAAAAGCTTGCTGGCTTCAGTTCATGATGCTTTTACCTCACAGGGCAATCATGCGGATCAAGTGGATCAATCACAATCAATCATCAAGCTTGTGGCAGGTTTTCTTTCTCTATATGTATTAATAAAGCTCATGGTAAAACTATTGATACCAGTGAAGTTGGGAAGTGCATTAAAACGCATCCACATAGCAGCTTCTGTAGTGACTGTAGTGTCTGGAGTGAAATTTTACAAAAAAAAAAATTCTCCCAGGAAACTCCTTCCACACCCCCACACTCCATTCTCCAGAACTCACCTCTCCTGGAGACCAGCTGCAGGCTTCATCCTGAAGGGGGAGGGGCTTGATGAGAGGCAGGGTTTGACCTCGGTGGTCGGGACGCAGGGCGGGCAGATAGGTTCGTGAGCGTGACTGGAGACCGCGCTTTTGCCAACGGGCGTGGACGCCGCGGGGGCAGGGCCTACGTTGGAGATTATCTGATTGGACGGACAGGAGGCGGGGCCGGTGCTTATAGGTTTAGGGACCGCCTCGGCCTGAACCATGCTGCTGCCGCTGGTGAGGTGGGCAGGGGGACGTGGCTGGAGGGGGCGTGGGGGGGCTGAGTGCACGGGGACGGGGGCCAAGTGAACGTTGGGCGGGGGCGGCTCCTTGAACTGCCGGTCGGAATATTCAACCTTCTCCTTTAACCTGTACAGAACCTGAGACACGGAGAGGAGAGAAAGACCAAGTGCATGTTAAATGTGTATCATTCTCTGACAAATTGTTACTATACTTTACTTACACAACTACGACTGCAAGTGACTTACATAACTACTGCAACTGACTTACACAATGCATACAATTTGTGTTGTCAAATAAAATTTAAAGAGGCCCTAAAGCAAATGCTATAATGCAAGTACCATCCACAGCTAAAGACATGACTGACCTGTGAAAGCATTACAGTGAACTCTGAGTACATTACATGACTTAAGCAGTTCTGTTTCACAACCACTTTCAAGGCCAATGACCTTTACTAAAACAAACGTAGATACAGTAGCGAGCTTTCATTTTATTCATTTTAACTAATGCGATCTGGCCCTCTAGACCGATATCACACTCCAGCATCTATGTTGGCATATCTCAGAATGATGAGGGAACAAAACACGATGTGGAAATACTGCTTTGACAAGACATGCCTCAGCAACCGACGGAGTTAGAAACCTGCCCTGGAGATTTGTCAGTGGCCTGCGCTTCATACCTGAGCTAAGGCTTTATAGTTTGGGCAAGCCAGCACAGCGATGACATGCCACTGATCTACTAAAGGGTTGAATGAGTTGTGTGAGTTTCAGCTTACTTAATTTCTTGCTTTGCCTTGGCTTTCTAAATTACTGGGCTCATGCAAAGCTCTTTGACATGAAGGTAAAGCCGAGAAGAGACCAAGGTTTTTAGAAACAGGCCCTCTGGTGGTTGATGTTATGCTTACAGTATGATAGCAATAAGTTTGAGATGGTGTGCTACAGTGGTGGTTTACTACACATTAACACAGTTAAAACTGGTTAAACTGATAAAACTGATTAAACGGATAACACACTATCAATGATATATCTAGAAAAACGTCATCATTTTATAAACTGGTATATTTTATAAACTAATAAATCTTCAGCTCAGCTCATTTCAAATGCAGCCAAAAAGCATACTAGTAAAACAGAGAGCAGATCTGGAAAAAGTGTCATCCATATTCATTGCTGCTATTTGTTTTGGTATGAATGACTGTTTTCACACACTGTCAACAAACAAATGACATACCTGAATCAATGTACTGTAGCAAAACATTTGCATACATAAGGAAGATATAAGTCATTCAACAATTCCTCCCGAAAAGTGATACTTCTGTTGGCACCCTGTAACTGTGCCAACAAGCCAAGTCACCGCTGTTTCTCCACACCCTCCTCACCCTCTCCACTGTGGCACTGTTAAAACAGGCCAACTGGCACGTTAAGCCTCTAAGTCCCACACACACACACACACACACACACACACACACACACACACACACACACACACACACACACACACACACACACACACACGCTCACTGCTTTTACCTAACAAGCTAAGCTAATATGCTAATTTTCCTGAATAGTCCCTGTGGCCAATCCCAGCTGGCCTGAGCTGGCTTCTCTCAGGCTTTATGATGTCACTCGCCTTGGCTCTTTATGGGGGAGACTTTTACAGCCTCCACTGATTTCCCGCCCCCTTCCACCAATCAGAGTTCAGAGATTGCAGTGGCAGAGCAGCGATCCCAAGCAGTAGCACATGATCCTCTCCCAAGCCCTGAGCTACTGAGCCTACTGAGCCTACTGCGATGGTGAGTGTCTGACAGTAGCGCACAAACCACAGGCCATGTGGAGACCCAACCTCGACACAAGACAGAGTGTCCTCTCTGAGACATCCAGTGACCATTGGAATGGTGTGCACTACTGGAGTGTAAATGTTCTTTGCTATATCCACCAGATACAAATCTGTATGTGATTAATCCCATGTAAATGCTGATAGGCTTCAGAGGCACCTCATCATCACAAGAAACAACAACAACATCATAAGTTAATCCATCTATCCATCTAATCCATGCTATGAACAGTACAACAACAACAAAACATTACGTTTACATAGTGCTTCATCTAGGCCCCCAAAGAATGTTACAATGAAGGAGAGTGACCTCACTTCAACCATCACCAATATGTAGCACCCACCTGTAGCATCTAGTTCTAGCTACAAGAACCTCTCCCAAGCAAATGCCCCTCAAAGATTAAGAACACAACCACAACACATTTAACACAACACCACCACCACAACCATGACACTGTGCCACTAATACCTACATCCAGTTACTGGTGTAAGCAGTAAGAAGGGGCTTAAGACAGCCGTGATACTGGGGAGGTTAAAATAGCTCCCATTTCACAACACAACAGACCACAGTCACTCAAACAGAACTCAAGTCACGTACCATCAAACAGGTGACAATGATGATGAAGATCGTGAGGAAGATGACCACTGCATAGAAGCCTTCCTTGGTCCACACATTGTCCCTCTCGTGCTGTCCCTGGAGTACATTCTTCTACAGGAGGAGGAATAAAGGGAAGCACGGAAGAGAGAGAGAGGAAAGAAAAGTTAAGGTCAACAGACAGAAAAGGGGGATGCAAAGGAAACAAGAGGAAAAAGGACAGATTAGGGAGAAAAGTGAAAGAAGAGCCCCAAAAAAAAGACAAAGGAAGAAGAGAAAGGAACATGTTCAAATGGTACATTCAACACATTCAAAAATTCAGCATGTCTCCCCTTGTTTTGGTTCCCATGGCAATACCACCCCCTCACCCCGATCTCTCCACCTGAGACAGACACACACACACACACACACACACACACACACACACACACACACACACACACACACACACACACACATAAACATCCTCAAACCCACCTGTAGCAGAGCTGTCCAGTGTGCCTGAGACAGCCCAAAAAGCCAATCCAGCCAAAGACAGCCGCGGAACGCCTCGACTGTCATACACACCACTTTCTCTCTCCCTGTCTCACACACACTCCCTCTCGCACACACTCACTCACGCCCTCAAGCTAAAAGCTAAAAAATGCTACTTCCACCTACATGTGTGTGTATGAGAGCGATGGAACGAAAGAGAGAGAAAGAGAGAGAGAGCAAAAGTAAGGAAGAGAAAGAGAAAGAGTGTGTATGCCCAGGGTGACAGCACAGCTTCTCGTCTCTCATGCTAAAGAGCCTCTGACATGCTTAACACACATACACACACACACACACACAGCTCGCCGCCAGCGGCTCCTCCCCTGACCCTGCCCCGCACACACACACACGCACACACACACACACACACACACACACACACACCTCAGCTCTTCCCACGCTACACCCCCACCGAGCCTGAAGGCAGGTACAGTCAGTGGATCGGGAGGTGAGGAGGAGGTGGAGGAGCGGGATGAAGAGACTTAACACTGAGCCTGCACGGTGATGCTCTTAGAGAGGTTACCAGAGGTGGACAAACGAACGAGACCCATCCCTCTCCCTCTCTCTCTCTCTCTCTCTCTCTATCTTGCTCTTCCTCTCCCTCTCCCTCTCTCTCTCTCCTCCCTGCACCTGCTGTCCTACTCTCACCTGTTCTCTCTGTTCCATTTATCTGCTGGGCTTGTTTAGTCTCCCTCTGGTACCTATCGGTCACCATCTCTCTCTCTCTCTCTTTCTCTCTCTCTCTCTCTCTCTCTCTCTATTTATCTCTCCTCTCTAACTACTCTATGCGTCTGTCTCTGTTCACTCTTTGTCAAACAGCAGCAGTTTGAGGGGCTGAGACACCCTGGGGCAACCAGCCCACAAACAGAAAAAACAGACACAAGCACACAAACACACATAAGACACAAACACATACACTCTTAAAACGAATGTGTTGTCCTTATCTAGACACAGAGATGTGTTAAAAAACAATGCAAGTTTTGTTATTTTCAACGCAAGTTGTGTTATTTTCAACACATATTGTGTAACAAATAAAAAAGGAAACAACACAAACTGTGTTGTCCCTATCTGGACACAGAGATGTGTTAAAAACAATGCAAAGTTCTGTTGTTTTCAACACATTCCTTTTAAGAGTGTACTCTCTATCTCTCCCTATTTCTGTCTCTCTCCCTCTTTCTCTTTCTCTTTCTCTGTCTGAAACAGACATGTACAAACACACACACACAGAGACATGCCCCTTTCAGAAACAGACCTGCACAGACAGACACTCACACACACACACACACACACACACACACACACAGACACACACACACAAACACACACAGGCTCTCCCCTTGCTATCGATCTTTGGCGGCTAATTGGGGCAGATTGGTCATCAGGAGGCGGCGTGTGAGGGCCACGCGCCACATTAGTGTCCAGCTGGGATCTCCGGCGCTGGGCGGCTGCTGTAATGATGCCCATGGATCATTTTAAACCAGTCAAATCACATTCACTCCCAGCTGACCCCATTGCTGCGTGGGTGGTGTGTGTGTGTGTGTGTGTGTGTGTGTGTGTGTGTGTGTGTGTGTGTGTGTGTGTATGTGTGTGTGTGTGTGTGTGTGTGTGTGTGTGTGTGCGTGTGTGTGTGTGTGTGTGGGGGGGGGGGGGGGTGCAGGTAGAGTGAAGCACAAGGCAGTGAAGCTCCCAGGCTTCCTCTCTCCCCTCCATCAAATGGCCCATATTTGCATAATTTAAGATGGCCTTAATTGGACCATTTACATTGGACAAGCTCCCACTTCAGACCTGATTTGTCCACATCCACCATCATGACAAAGAGCTCCGTCCCAGTCAGATAGAGAGTGAGAGAGAGAGAGAGAGAGAGAGGTGAAGAGAGAGAGGGCAGAAGAGAGGGGGGAGGAAGAGAGGCAGGAAGAGAGAGAGAAAGAGAGAGAGAGAGAAAGAGAGAGAGAGAGAGGTATTAAGCATCGCTGATAAATGAGATCTTAATGAGGAGTACATCCATAATGGAGAGACAAGCGCTCGAGAGCTCTCCGCACTGATTACTTTTTTGAGTCGGGTGCCTGAGATCACTGTGAG